>NW_028140320.1:0-29836 GCF_965202585.1 Thalia democratica | reverse complement strand
GGTAATAATCTAAAGCAACAGTATTCTGCAAAACTTAGTAAATATAATTTGAGCAAAAAAGCAAATAGCTGTTATTTGTTATACTTATTTTTTAAATATAACTTTTAGTTACTATTACTTTTGTTTTTCTCTTAAAAACTAGTCAAATTGTAATAATAAGTTTTTTTAAACACAAAATAGTTTATAAAGAAGAATAATAAAACTCATTCGTTTATTATTACCATTTACAAGCAAAAAACTGGTATGATTTTTTTTCAAGCTAGTGTTTTTTTAACATGAGAAAATTCTAAGAACCAAAACTTGTCAAAATATTTTCTCACTTACTTTGAAGAAGCTTTATTGGAGTTTTAAAATATCTCTCACTGTTGGAGTACACAACTGTCTGCTTGTTGTGGTTTTCAGTCCACCTGAGAGACGATTTGCCACTGCATTTCACTTCAACTTCTGCAAAGTTCACAATAGAATAACTAATTGGTTGACAATTGACTTATTTTAGTAACTAATAAATTAGTTTAGCAGTATTATGAGAAACAAAACTTTCATCAAAAATTGAAACATATATATAAAAACTGATATCAAAGTTTACACTTAATTGTTTTCAATCATTTATAAGTTGTTTTAAACTTTAGTTTGAACAACAGTTAAGATTGATTTTAAAACAAATTTATTTTTCAAGTACAATTGTTAAATTTAAAACATATAATGCTGAAATTTTTGAACTTGTACACTAAACAAGTTAAACATCAAAAATTATAATTTCAAACAGTATTTTTAAGACACTTTGAAAACAAGGTAGAAAAAGTGTAATAGCTCAAAATGTTTTGTTAACTATAAAACTTGTTAAGTGTTTAAGAAAATTATTTCTGTATTACTTCAATTTAAAACCTTGCTTTACTTTTTAGTAGTGATTAGTTAACATTCTATTCTGTAAATTGCTTTCAAAAATAACTCAAATTAACATACAATTAGTCTAGTTAATTTTAATTTGTTCAACAGTTATAAACAATTCATTTGAAAGAACTAAAAGACTTGTATATGTGTTTTTATAACTTTAAACTTTATTATAAAATACATCCAAGAAAACAAAGAAAAACTTAACTTTTTTTATAATTCAAATCATATTTAACCTAAACTAGTTAAATTCATAAAAAATTTTACAGATATTTTTTTAATTAACTACCGTCAACAGAAGTTAAATCTTCAGATAAATCGAATGTTATAAATCCAGCTACCACAGATCCAGCATAAAAGTCAGTTTGACCATTGTTCAATAAAAATGTTACTTGAGGCTTCATACTTTATATGTACTCTGCTAAATAAAATAAAAATATCCAAAAATTAAATATAAATATTTTCACCTTTTTTAGGGAAGTTGTGCATAATTTTAGTAGAAAGGGAAACATTTTTAAATAACTTATCAATTGAAATTTAATTTCTATTAAAAGTAGGTAGGTTAAAAATAAGTGTTTTTTTTTAATCAAAACTTTAATCTTATTTTTGGTTTACCAAACAAGCTGCAAATAATACTAATAAGTTTTATAAAACTATAAAGAAACAAATACTTTAAACTCTCCACAAGAGATGGTTAATACAAGTTTTAAGTTTAGTTATTCTTCCAAGTATCTCAAACTAAATTAAAGTTTATTTAACTCTTTTCAGTAATAAACTTCTGAACTTTAAAATATTTTAAGTCATTGTAACTTTACTAACCAGTCATGAGTTTATATTTATACAAATACTTTAGAGACACTCTTTTTATTCTACAAAAAAATATTTTGTTCCAATTATTTATTATTCAAGCTAGCTGATAAATCAAAAAAGAATCTTTGTTCTAATAAATTTATTTGTAAACTGTATGTAAACACTAGTTTAACTAGTTAAATCAAAATAAATAAGAACACAGTTTTAACTATATATATTAAACTTTATTGAAAAGTTTTGTTTTCATAAACAAGTAACTTTTTTTTTTGTTATTATTATAAAATATTGTTTTATACTTTACATTTTAAGATCACAACTACAGTTATCAACTAATAAATAATCAAGGAGATTAAAATTTAAAAAATTTGAAATTTAAGTTTTAGTTTAAGATAAGTCTAATGTCCTTCTTGTATGTTTACTTAATTTTTCCAAATTTTATTAACAACTGAAGATCGTGTTTGAGTGAAATATTGCTTTGATTAAATAATTTTAAAGTATTTGAAGTTATAAAAAGTTGTTAATAACTTCAATGTGTATTTTTTATTGAAAACTACATTTTTTATACAATTTAAGAAAAAAATATTAATGTAACTATTTTTCAACTAAAGTCTTTTCTACATTTCTAAATAACTTTTTTATTAGATTTTATGTTTTTGTTTAAGGAGAGACTGGTTTTTATAGTGTACTAAAAAATAGAAAAAAAAAATATACTAATTAAGTTTCTCCTTATATTGTTCCTGTTTCCTCATGATTTCCTGTTACTTTCACACAATTTATGCCACATAATCAAAATAAAACGAGAAAATTAGTAGAGGGAAGCTTAAAAACCACAAAAATTTTATTTAACAGACACAAAATTATTGTTTCAAAATTAAGAAGAGTAATTTAAAACCAGGATGTGGATCAGTAGGATGTAAAACATTTTTATTTGCTTGGGAAAAAAACAACCAATTTCAGTAATGCACCCATTATGTACTTGATTGTTGAAAGAATACTTGTTGTTAACATATACAACTGGTGTGACTCTAATAAATATATCTAACTTTTTTTATTTTAATGACAATACTGTGACACACATATTTATTACAAGTTGTCATCATTTGATACAAAGAGACCACTACAAGTGAACAAAAACTTAACTAAGTATAGGTGAAAATTAAAATATAATTATTTTAAGCCAAAAGTTGATAAAATATATTATTAATCAAGCTTCAAATAAGTCTTATAATAATTACAATATAACTTGTTAAAAAAAAACACTTTTGAACAAGATATAAATTTTAAAGTCATAACATATTACAAATAAAAAACTTCAAACAAGTTCAATTTAGCCTGAAAAGGTGGCAACCCTATTATCAACTACTAACATATGTCCTTCTACCATACATGTATCAATTAAAATAAAATCTTATACTGAAACAATTAAGTTTAGTTTTTCATCAGTTAAGACAGTTTGGAAAAAGCTGACTAGTAAAAGAGCTTGTACACACCTTATGCTTTTATACTGGTTTGAGTGAGCTTTTAACTAACTAAAGACATGATTATTTTTTGTCAACTATTTCAAGTCTAATGTGATATATTTTATCCCTTAGTTTATCACATTTTAGTACTAAGCTGTTTTTTATAAAACCAACTGTAATTTTTTTTGTGTTATCTATAATGACCTAACTCAGAGGTATGACTTTGATATAAGTAAAGTTAACAGCTTGTTTTATAATAACTTGAGTCATGTAGACTAGAAATATAAAAAAAAGTTATGTTGTAATCATTACTGAGAGCAGTACTTAAAGTTAATAAAACTTTATTTAATGGAAGTATTGCTATATTCTAAAAATATTAAAATACACAGGTAACAAATATTATGTTATATAAAAAGATACAAGCTAAATTACTATTTAAAAAGCATGGTGTTGCACCAATATTAAACTGAAATTATATAATGTTTGGTGTCTCTTTTAACAATAATTCTAAGCTAATAATCAATGTTTTAAGCCTAATATGTTTCATCTAAAAACATAATTTGTTTCAAACAAGCTATAAACTATTGTAAAAATTTAATTTTATTATTATGTATAAACTAACTATAAAATATTTAACCAATTTACTTTACAATATTGTAGTTGATATAAGTTATTGAATTTATATAATTGCTTTATAATGTAAAAAAAAAGTAATTATATTTTTAAGGTTTATTAGTTTATGATGAATAAATTTAATTTCATTTGTGTATTTAAAAATATATAAATTTTTAGTCTAAAATTATTGCTAAAAGTGACATCAAACACAATATAATTCCAACTTGATATTGGTGCGACATCATTCTAGATAATTATCACTTATAGTACATGTTGAGGTATTTATAATATAAGCTTTTAAAAAGATGCAGTAGTGGATTTAAAGGAGAACAAACTTTGTTTGTAGATCATTAATAAACAATTGTACAAAAACAAAATAATTTTTACAATTTTTTATTTATTTAGAAAATTTTAACAAAATTTTCAAAAAAACTCTTTTTTTTTTATCATAGAACTATTAAGTTTTTTTATAATAAATTAATAACTTGACTATTAATTTTTTTACTTTTATAACTGTTTTACTGATTGCCACCTTAACTTACTTTTGCGGAAACAAAACTTTACAAACTAAATATTTCTTAGCTTGCATGAGTCAGCAAGATCTGGTAAAAAAGTAATTAAATTATACTATGTTCTTCTTAGCATGATTGTTTTGAATGTTTGAAATACTTTAGCTATGCTTTAGCTTGTATTCTAGGTAAACTGTGTTTATGTGCCTAATATGGATTTTAAACTTTTCGAATTCATATTTTACTAATAAATCAACTTCGCAAATAAAAAATTTAAAAGTTTTGATTAAATTGCTATTGAGTTTTAAAATAACCAATAAAAACTCGTTTTTCTTGTAGTTTTAAAACTAGAACTTTGTTTTTATAATTAAAAATATTTTACTTAAACTTTATATATTTCAAAAAATAATCTAATTTTTTAACTTTAAAACTTTTTATATCTATAACTTTTTTTAATAGAAATTTTATTTTAGAAACGCTCATACATACTTTACGGACATCAAATAACTTCCCATCTGATATATTTCAACACAAACTAATACCAAATGAGTTCCTATAAAATAAAATCTCATCAGAACCATCATGTTTCTTTAAATCCTTATAGCAGTCAAATGTTTCCTTTTTAATTAATACTTACAGTATTATACTTACAATTTCGGTTAGAAATTTTATAATTTAGTCGTTCAAAGACCTGATTTATTTAGTGTTAAATAAAGTAAAGTTTATTAATAAATTTTTTTTTTCACTTTTTGCCTTTTTATAATGTTTCCATACAGTGTTTTAATTTACTTAGTTGAATAAATTTAAAGGTATTATAACTTAGGTAACCGATAGCACTAAAATAAAATTTCTAAATACTTTAGACCGATATTTCAAACTACTACAAATCTAGGTATGTCAATTTGTCTACAGCTAATAACGGTTAAATGTTACTATTAACAAATAAAAAGTCTTATAATAAATTGCTTTCTTAAACGTAAGTAAAAAAGATACATTCGATTTTTTTAGAATTTTGGATGCCAGTAAAACAAAAACTATATAAACAATTAAAGAATTTAAATTAAATTTAATCTCTTTTTATCAATTAAAAGTCAAAATGTCTCTATGTCTCTGTAAAGACTAAAAAAAAGTATCGATGGTGCGTAGGTGTGTCCTAGTTTAACAGTAGAATTCATGACTTTTGACTTGTATCAAACATTTGACAAAAAAGTTAAAGTCAATAACAGTATAAAAAGTAAGCTAAATAAACTTAACACAGTAAATGTACTATCAACAGTAGCTTTGAGAGCATTGTGTAGGTTAACTGAAAATAAATTTTCAAAAACTAAATTTTAAAACTTTTTTATATGATAATGTAAATATTAAGCACACAAAATAATGCGTTAAATAAATTTAAGTGCTATACTTAATAATGTTTATTTTAGATACCTTTTATACAACTTGTAATTTTTTTTTTTTAATTCATACTAGATACCAAAGATTAACTTGCATAAACGACTATTAAGAATTTTAGTACTTTAAAGTTTTAAACGGTTTTGAAATATCTACCAAAAAGGAAAATCGTTTTAATTTAATTTTATTCAATTAATTAATCTATAATAAACTATTGCTTTAACTTAAGTGTATCAATACCTTGTAAACAATGTTTGAATATGTATTTTTTAAGGCAAAACACAAGTGTTTCTAAATAAATTATATTACTTTTAGTCTTTTTCAGTTAAGCGGAGTGAAAAAGTCGTTATAAAAACTTATTTTTTAAATAATACTATTTAATTTTATTTTGTTTTAGCTACAACAAAAGTAAAAATACTCTACTACTAAAAATAAATAAGAATCTTAAATTTAGTTTAAGTTAAATAAAAATGAGTCCTTTACGTTAATAGAAATCAAAACTTTTCATTTTATAATTAGTGAAAAATAATTTTTCAGCAAAGCTATAAATCTATCTTAAATACATTAATAAGGTTAGGTACCTTAAAACTTTAATTAACACAAAAAAAAATGTCAACATTTTTTATTTTTTGGTTAGTGTTTTAAAAATACTTTGTGTTGTACACAAAATCAGTTAGTATAAATAAAAACAAGTTAACACAACATTCATTATCTCAAACATTTATTAAGTTTATATACTAATTATTTAATATGATAATAAATAAAAACCTAAGCAACATCGGATGAATTTTAAGATAGCTGGAACTTGTTGAGTATTGCCTTATATAAAAATTGTTAGGTCTTAAACTCAACGAAAAAAAAAAAACAAAAAAAAAAGTTTCTACTTGTGCACCTGTTATAACAATATTGAAATTAAATAAATATTAATGTGCATCTTCAGTAATGCATTGTTATTAATTTGCTTATTGTAATCAAATTAAAATCTGTAAAAAGTTTTATTATTTTATTAAGAAGTTTTTATAAATTATTCTAGAGGTTTACGAAAATTTCAAACCTTATATCAGAATCAGAAATAAATTTACCTAAAATTGGTAACTAAGTATTGAACATATAGTCAATGTCTTTAAATAAAAAAGATTGCTCAATTTACTGAAATGTAAAGAGCTTATTTAAATAAAGATGTGCAACTTCAATATTTTATTTACTACGAGGTTTAGTCGACGAAAGTTGCGACCTTTTTAAGTATAATAAAGTAGTATTTCATTATAATTTTTAATTCATGCAAAACTTTTTCATTCAACAAGTAAGTCATTCAAAAACTATTTCATTATACTTAGACGATCGCAATTTTTTGCCACCGAAACCAGGTAGTAAATAAAATATTTAATCTGCACATCTTTATTTATGTAATCATAGAACATATAGTTATTTGTCTAAACTAAAAAAGATTGCTCAATTTACTAAAATGTAAAGAGCTTATCTTAATAAAGATGTGCTAATTAAATATTTTTATCAGTTAGTATTATATTTAAAATTGAAGAGATCACAATTTTTGTCACCGAAACCCGGTCGTGAAAAAAATATTCAACTAGCACATCTTTATTCTAAGTAAAGAACATAAATTTATAACGAATTTCGTTGAAACATTTCTACCAACAATAACTTCTACAAACTGGGCACTGAGTTTTTGTGTTGATTTCCGAATCTTGCACATCCAAATCATACGGGTCCAGATCTTCATCACAATCATCAGTATCGTAATCATCAACATCTGTTTCAGTATCATATTCGTCATCACCACAAGAGCTTTCTGTTATTGCCTCCGTAACGTTTCTCAAAGGAGTTGATACTTCTATATTAACTTTTGCATGACTTGTTACCTCTGTATTGTCATTTAAATGAGTTTTTGCCTCTGTACTACCACATGAAGGAGTTGTTTCATTAATATCTTGTTCGCTCGTTACTTCGTGAACACCAGTATTAGTAATTGACAAACGAGCAATAGAATTTACCAAATCTTCATCTTTGTCATCCTCTGAGCATGATATTGTGTCTTCAACTGATCTGAGCATAATTGGTTCAACAATGTCATTTTTTGAGTAAGTCAACTCCAAACTGTCTGCAATGCTTTCTTCATCAGAATATTCATTGCATTGAAAACTTTCATTTTCTTTAGGAAACCAGTTTTCAATGCACTGTTTGTGAAAACAATGACCGCAAGGCATTCTGCATAGTTCTTGATTTTCTGCAAATTCTTCAAGGCAGACGGAACACTGTGAATCCTTTACCAGGTGGCTGGTTGATTCGTCAAAAGTAAAAGAAAGTTCTTCAATTCTTTCATTGGAGATCGTGTTATTTCTTAAGTCTTCAAATCTTTTAGCCAATTTTTTTGAAAGATCTTTAATAGAAAATTTTGTATTTTTCCATTTTACATCTGTTACGAGCCATAAATCTTCAAGACTATTAACACTTTCTGCTTTAAGTTCAGACATTGGTTTCTGGAAAACACTTTCTACAAATCTGACTATATTTAGTTCGCGAAATTTTGCAGTAATTACAAGTAAATCACAATCCTCCAACAGTTCAAGCTTATGTTGGTGGAAAATAAAATAAAATTTATAATCTAAAAATTTCTCTGCACGTTTATAATTTGAAATATCAACATTTAACAGTTCTTCTCCACACACTTTCATTAAAACCTTTTCAGCTCTAAACAAACTTTTGTGAGTTTTTAGAAACTCAAGCATGTCTTGTTGAACTTCAAAAAATTTGGCAATTTTTCCTTCATCTAACCATTCTTCAACTTGATAAATATTTGCAGCTAAAACTTCAAGTAGATCGCTATATCTTTTTAAAACATTGAAAACTGTTTTTTTGAAACTAGTTATAAATGTTTTAGCAATATCAGGATAGCTGTTGTTTATTTCTTTTTTCCTTTTTAAAGGCTTACATTTTACCATTTTGTAATGTTTAAACTTAATCTGTAAAATTGACGTTTATAAAATCAAACTTACATTTTAATGCAGTGTCTAAATTATTGTTTAAAAAGTTTTAAATTTATTAAAATAATTTGTGTGCCATGCATACCTTCTTGTCACTTAATAATTTTTAAATATCATAAAACAAAAGTTTTTAAGTATTTTATTATCTAAAAATAAACATACACTTAAGTAGAAAGCTAATTAATTTATTGTATTATTTGTTTTTGTAAAAAAAAACAAGATTTAACATATAAAGTTTCAATTAAACAATTATCAAATATACTACAAAAGGAAATTTTTTCATTTAAAACATAGATATTTAAAAACACAAAAAATTAATAAGTTTAAAAAAATATTCCATGTTAATTTATACGAGCCTTATTCAAACGCTTCGGTTTTAATCAATATTTGATGAGGCAGCAAAAAAAGCTTTATATGTATGTTAGTTTCAATTTTATTTAGTAAAGCTTTATTTTTTGATTAACTTTTAATAGGTAAAGTTAGGGATAAGAGTGTAAATAATTAAAAAAATTAAAATTCCTAAAAAAAATATGACTCAGCAAATACTAGGAGAAACACATTACTGTTTTAATTGGACTCGTATATTACGAAAACTAAACAAAAATAGTTTTTATAAAAATAATTATACAATTCTTTCGGAATACAGTTTTTAACAGCTTGTAATAAAACATTTTATTTTTTTTTTCTGAAAACGATTTTTAAAAACAATCTAAGTAATACTATTTGAATTGTAAACTTTGTAATAAGGGTAGAAGTGATAATATTATTCTTTATTGCACGATAAAAAAAAAGCGCCAAAACACTTTGGTCTAAGAACCTGGTGTACAAAAAAACCTTTTGGTTATCGAGTCGTACACAACATGCTTATAAAGTTTCTTACGAGCTATTACACTTAGTTTTTTTATCATTAAAATCTTTAGTAATATAACAATCAGTTTAATAAAAAGAATAATGAAAGAAATTAAAACTAAACGAAAATTAACTAAATTGTGTGTTTAATAATGTACTATGAACCTTGTTTAGTGACCTAAGAACAAAAAAAATAAAAAAAATTAAACTAACTTTTAAAAGAAGATAAACAAAACAAGTAACAAACGTGTGAATAATTTAATTATAGGTTACAACTTCCTTGAAGAAAGTAAAATGTAATACGCTGAAATATTTTTACGAATTTTTTTTTATGAGTATTTTATGCTAAAAAGGTAATTTTTATTTTAAATAATAATTTAATTTGAACAGTAAAAACAATTTTAGATTTGAAAAGTTAAATAAACTATTTAAAAAAAAATTAAAGAATTTTAATGATTTTTACAATAACTGAACTTAACTTTTATAAATCTATGAAAATATGAAGATAACTACTGTGAAATTTATGATTCTAATGAGAAAAAATAACAATAGTAATATAAACTACAACAAACTTCCTTCTATTTTCAAATACACTTGTTTCCCCTTTTTTTTTGATAACTTGTCTTAGTATAAAACTGTAATAGTAGAAAGCAAGCAACATTTAGGGGTAGGGACAGGGAGTACAGCACATTTTTTTGATCATGTTGTAAAATTTATTTAACTCATTTTGATTTAGATGTGTTTTAACATTATTAGAAAGAATTTAATATTAAATAACAAAAATTGTTAAAAGAAAAAATTCCCCCCTCAAAAAATGATTTTGACCCTAAAAATCACATATTTTTATGATTTTTTACTTAAATTGTAGTAAAGTCACTTATACATGTTTTATGTTTATAATTTTTATCTTAAATTAAAGGTAACAGTTATAGGCAAACATTTAATGACCTTTCAACTATTTTTGTTACTTTATGATGTCATAATCACACAAAATTTACAAATTTTGTCGATAAAGTTGTGCTTTTTAGAAATTCAAAAAAGCTTAGCTTGTTAATAACTCTAATTAAAAGATTTTATTACTATAGAAAACATTTACTTTTACATTTTAAACAAACTTTTTATTTATCTTTAAAGATTTAAATGATCTGGTACTGGTATGTATATTAGTGTAATGTTTGATGTCACAATTCATTTAATCATAAGTGTTTAAAAATACCTTAGATAATTATTTAATTAGCATAACAACAAAATAAATAACGAAATATTAAAAAATTATAATGTATTATAGCAAGATAATTTTTTATAGCATCATTAAGTTAATGATGCCATAAAAAAATTATGCATAATGATTGCAAAATAAAAATTATATTAATATAAAGAAATAATAAATAAAATAAACGAGCAATGAACTGTACCATTTAGTTTTAACACTTGACATTACTGAAAAATGACTGATACTTTTGAAAATAATTGTTTAAAAAAAACTGTCACATGTTTATAAAATCTTATGGACTATTTTTTTAATTAATTAGGTAGACATAATACTCTTAAAGACACAAAAAACTACCACTTAACTTTCTGTAAAAGACATCTGTTCTACTAAAAATTCTATATGATTATGGTTTCTCAGTGAAAAAGTATTTGTCTTTCATTAGAAACATTCCATTCACCGTCAATTTCACATTCTAGTATAGAATCTGTATGCAAATTAAGCAAATCAGGTTTAGTTGGGCGTTTCCACTTTAAATTACTTCCATCATGAACTCTCATGAGGTGGTCCATCTTATAAGTCCCATCATCATTTTTACCTTCACATGTTGCAATATACTATGAGTCTAATGACCCTTCTTTAATTAACGTGGCATAACAATGCCCTACCACAATGTCTTCATTTTTCTCTTTTTGTATATTGGAAGAAGAAGCCCCTACAACTAGTGCTGCATCAGCATTTGTTGGTAATGAACACAGAGACTGAGAGCACTCCTCATCTTCTGCAAAAAGAGGACATAAATTTAGCAGTCTTTCCTCATGGGTATTACCATTTACTCAAAAAGTTTTGGATTGTACAACACTTCAGGCTTCATTGACTCTCTAAAGTAAATTAACTCATTACGAACAATAACTTCATTTTGATCGGGATGAGAGTTTAAGATGGTACGCAGCTCTTCAACGCCCACTACAGGCCCACCCCAGCTTTTGAACATATTGATCCCTTTTCTTCCCCTTTTCAATTTTTTCTTTTATTTGTTTAAGCTTTAACTTTTTTGTTCAGCTACCCACTTTAGCTCCATCTTGTTCAAAAATTTTACAACTTTATTAAACTTTATTTTCATTTTAGTTTGAAAAGAATCATAAATGAGTAGTGTACAGTCATTTCTTATCCCTTTTGCTGTAAAGCGTTTGTTCCTAAATGTTGCCACTGCTGCACGCTTTCCAAATCCAGCAAGGTGCCATTAAGATTCTAAGTCATTGGTTGGGAGTCCTGCCAGTTCTTCATTAGTTAACAAATGAAGCTCAGTCGCACGTGGTGGATTTGACAAACGAAAGTTTCCAAATCCATATTATCTGCCTGTTTGGCAATAAAAACTTGGGCGGCATGTAGACACATCTTGTTAAGAATTTTAGAAAACAGATCAGAAGTTGGCGTTAACACCTTGTTGTGTGGATAATGTACCACATAGGCAACCAGAGTGTTCATTCTTCCACGGTTTAGATCTTTATACAGCTCAGGAAATACTTTCAGAAGATCTTCTTGAGAGCTAACCTCAACAAAAAGTAAAAAGGAAGTGTTACCTTGTGAGTAAAGTAAGAAAGTGCCTCAAGTTCGTTCAATAAACATTCTGAGTCAAGCAGTAGTTTGACAACTTCCACATGCTGGTTGCTTAGATATGTTTCAATTATAAGCATGCGACTAAACGGAAGGCCTTGCAAAATAGATGCGGCAGAATACCCAAGTTTAGTAAACCTGCGTTCGTGATAAATTGCAAGGCGATTAACTTCGTTCTCTCTGTTTAGAATGTAATCAAAGAGAACTTTACACTTTACTAAAGTAATCATTTACTACTGTTAACAACTTTTGTTTTACTTGTCTTACTTTCAGAACATATTCTTCACCAAATGCTTTGGTCCACTGTAAAATGAGGGCTGTTGCATACGCATGAACACAATTTTTTATCTTTTGTGATTTTGGCCTACAACAAATGTTAAAAATGTTAATAGCAACATCATTAGTTGTTGGTAGGCGATCTCCCAGAATTATGCTAAAATTACTACTATTATTGAATGAATTACTATTAATCATCTGTAAAAAATTGACAAAAACTGTTTTTTTAATCTTTAACAGTATAGTGAACTTTATAAATCTTTAGTAAAAAAGCAACTAAGAAGTAAGTGATCAAGTTTTTGTGAGTAAATTATAAAACACTTTAAGATCTTGTAGATATCTAATATTTTCCAAACCACTTAAACAATAAACTAAAAATTAAATAAACTTCTTTCTAATTGAGTAATAAAACTATAAAAGATTTATTAACTATTAAACTAAATTAAATAAATTAAAGCAGATAACATACAATTTAACTTTAATTTTTTATCTAAAACTTAAAATTCATATATTGATGAGTTGTTGCACCAGCCATTTTAACTGCATTGATTAAAAGTTGCATCATTGAATTTAAACTTCATTTCTCATAACTGCAGCAAGCTCTAAATATTCTCTTGAGTTCAACAATGAATAATACAAGCATCAGTTCATTACAGTATGTATAAGCACAACAGCAACAGAATAAATTAGCTCTTTTTATTAAAATAAACCCTTACAGTCAAAATTTGCATGTTTTGTGTTATTATGACGTCATAATGTAACAAAAACAGTTGAAATGTCATTAAATGTTTGCCTATAACTGTAAACTTTAATTTAAGATGAAAATTATAAGTACATGACATGTATAGGTGACTTTATTACTACTTAAGTAAAAAATCATATAAATATGTGATTTTTGGGGTCAAAATCATTTTTTGGGCGGGAATTTTTTTTTTAACAACTTTTATTCTTTAATATAAAATTCTTTATAAGAATACTCAAACACATCTTAATCAAAATGAGTAAAAAGTCAAGCAAACATCACCCAAGTACTCCCTACCCCTACAACATTTGCAAACACAAAAAATAAATTATTTTTCTTGGATTCCTCAAAAAAAAAAGAGATTTATTAACTTAAGTTTGCTTGAAGCATTTATCTTAGCTTAATACTTAAATAGTTTATTTTTGCTAAAGTAAAAACAACTATAGCTATTTTTTTACATTTGCATGCTTAAAAAAAGTTTTTAAACATAAAAAAAATAGTTTGTAAATATTCTGAACTTAATTCAAAACAGTAATCTTAAAGAATAATCTTAAAAAATGACCAGATATAAAATGATAAAACCTAGACTTAACTAATGCTACTGTAACCAAACAAATAAACTTTCGAACAAAAAGAAATTGGATATATAATGACAAACACTATTAACTCCTTAAACAAAAGTAAATAGACGAGTAGGAATGATCACTAATGACCTTGAGAATCACTATTTAAAATATAATTTTTAAGTTAATCCTGAAATGTTCCAAAATGATTTATATTTTTAAACATAGTGGTAGCTTAATCCATAACTTACTTCCTTAATAGGATAGCGATTTATGACCTATTTTGCTGTTGAATCTAGGTAGGAAAAAAATTGTTTCTGAAGACCTCGTTCGTTAGTTATTGACATTTTTTACAGTTTTATAGTAATTTTTAAAGTTATCTGGTAACAGTTATTGTTAAACTTAAACAAAAACATAAATTTGTATAGATACAGACTTTCAACATCTAATATATATTTTTGAGCTTTTAATTCTCTTACACTATCATCATGTTTTTATAATGTTTGCACCTAAGTGCTCTGTTTATGAGAACATTGATATCATTTATACATTTTTTATTATCTCTTCCCCAGCATAACAAGCCATATCTAACATTGCTCATAAACAAAGAGTTAAAGATAAAATATAATGCTTTTTCATTTAAGAAGTGTCTAGTTTTATATAATACACTCAATATTTTTTGTAATTATGATATATCTTCTATTCTATCCATTTTAAATTTATGTCTAAAATTATTCCCAAATATTTATAGCTAACTGTGTTAACTATAACTTTTTTACCTATTTTAACATTAAGTTCTCTATTTTTCCGAAAACTATTTTTTGATTAATGTAGAGTCATGCTTCTGGTTTTATTAAGGTTTAATTTAAGTTTGTTTCCCATGAGCCAATCTAAAACATTTTTTTTTAAGTTCTGTGTTAAAATTTTTACTGTCAATTAGGTATGTGTCTTTTATGAACGTTTTGTATAACATTGTATCATCTGCAAAATTGAGGACTTGAAGACTAGTATTATTTTGTAAGTCATTTATGTGTATTAGAAATAACAACGGTCCTAAAACTGAGCCTTGTGGTACCCTAACTTCACATTTTTCACAGGTTGACTCATATCCTCCAAAGCTAACGAACTGTTTCCTTCCATCTAGATATAAACTGATTAGTAAATGCATATTCCCTATAACACCGTAACATTCTAATTTCCTTAGTAAGATATTTCTATCTACACTATCAAAAGCTATACTTAAATCCGAAGACTGCACAAACTGCGTTTACTTTATCAAAATTAGACAGAGCCCCTTCAACAAATTCAGACAAAGCTAAAGTGGTAGAATGATTCTGTAAAAAGCCAAACTGAGAACTATTTAGAACTTTATTTTTAGAAAAAAAATTGTACAGGCGATTATAGATTACTTTTTCAATTATTTTACTTAAGTTAGATAAAAATGAAATGGGTCTATAATTTCCTGGTAATGTTTTTAACCCTGAATTAAAAATTGGTATCACTTTTGCAAGTTTTAGGCTACTAGGTAAAACACCTTCATAAAATGCTTGGTTAATTAATTTGCTTAACTGGGGATATAAGATTGTTTACTTTCTTAAGGTTCTTAATAGTTATACTATCCTCACCACTGGCTTTGTTTGGATCTAAACTTTTAATAATATTAACACTTCAGTCTCTGTTGCATGAAACCAAAAAAAAAACTCTTACTAACATTTCTGAGATTGTCAGTAAAACCTAGTTGGTTACCTTTTTGTGTTGATGTTTGCTTTCCAGTGCTCGAAAAATGAATGTTAAGTTTGTTTAATATGTCTAATGGTTTTATATAAGATTTTCGATAAACTTAATAAATAAAAATAAAAAAGAAAACAGTTAAAGATTTAAAATTTGTAATCACATAAGGTTTAGTATAATGTACAACCACACTATAAACCATAACAATTAAATAATAGTATTAACCTAACTAATACTTATAATACTTAAGGCTACTCTTTATAAAACTAGACATGACATTAAATAAACATATAGTATTAAAGTGCAAATATTAAAAAAGTAGGAAAACTTTATGTTTTAGAAATAACTTAAAACACTTTTAGTTCTCAGAGAAAGATATTTAAGATTGTATAAAACAATATTACATTTGACAATTCAAAATTATAATTTAAAAACTACTTATAAGAAATAAAATTGTTTACAAAAGAACTTTACAATGAACAACATAAAATACAAATGGTTAGTTGAACTACATGTTATCAGCAGCAAGCTGGTCTGAAATGATCTCCTTTCCAACTGATGAGTATTTATGTATGGCTGTAGTATGCAAATACAAACTTGCATCAGCAAAACACGTGACCTTGCGAGCTTAATCTTAACGCATGGATGAACAAGAAATTAAAGTCAAAACTTTTGATTAAATCTAAACAGTTTTCAAATCAAATTTGACATCCTGTTGCAAACTAATTAAAAAGAAAAAATTGAATAGAAATTCTACCCGTGCGAAAGTAACCCTGGTGAAAAATTAACTGCTTTAAAAATGTCTCTTCGTGCATATTTGGCACATTGGCCTAATCTTAATTTTAAAAGTTTTAATACAAATTCAAATCATAAAAGTTTTTATTTTAAATTTATAACAAAAACTACAATGTTATTTCTAACAATAGTAAAATAATAGCCATAAGAACAACAATTTTATGTATGAGTACCTAAAATCAAAAACAAATCATGTTTATTGGTTATATAAATATTATAACCAATATTGGTTATTTTAAATATATACATGTTGAAACCTGATCAGTAAATCTCAATCATTATCTAGAAGAAAATCTGTCCGAAAATTTAACAAAAATCTTAGAACTATCCTGATACTTTTATAAAAAATTAAAACTTTTCTGAGTCATCCTAAGTTTAAAGATAAAAATCAACATATTCTGAGTTATCCTGAGTACCCTAAGAGTGTGGCAACTTTGAGCACAATTAATTTTTGTATTGAATGATTGGAGTTTGTTTTCCTGAACAAAAACATAAAGCGTGTATTGTTCTTGACTTACTTAAAATTAATTCAATTTAAAACCATGCTGTAGTAATACTTATTTATTTGTTGAATCTTAATGTATAAAATTATTTAACGTAAGTAATCAAAAAGTCTTACACTATATTTAACAATGAACTTCGTTAACGAATACCAACTACTTTCCTATAAATTTTCGAAAGTTTTAATAATAAACAATTAAGTTAAGAAATTATATTTCAATAATTGAAATATTTAAATTTTTATTAATTTTTTTCAGAAAAATCAAGATACCTAAGTCTTTTAGAAAAAATTGTAATAAAAAAAAATAAATCTTTTAAATTTTGAATGGAGGTTTCTAAATCTTGTACTTATGAAATATAACTATACAATTTTGACAATATTTCAATTCATACTACATTCTGAGTTATTAAGATAGACAGAAAATTTTTTTGTTCTTACTAATACTTTATTAGTTAATAGTATTTAATCCTTTAATCCCTTGCTTACTATATATATAGTACATTTTTTATATAACTCAATTAAAATTCAGATGGTAAAAATGATTAAATCTAAAAATCTAAATCTGGCATAGTGGTATCAAACAGTAAAAAAATATAACTATCTCGCCAAAAATTTTCACAAAAGCATTTGGAAAAATATTTTCTGGCAAAAAAATATTTAGTTAAAACAACTACTAGGTAAAATTTTGTAGTCTTAACTTGAAAGTAAATATTTATAAGTCTCTAAAATGAAATTTTATTTAGAACTGTTCCTTTGCTTAATTTAGCAGGGATAACATCAGGTTTCCAAACTTAAAAAAACTTGTAATAAAATAAATAGAAATATTCTTGCATATAAACAGTTTTTAAAAAGTTTTTCTGCTTACTAGAAAGACATTGCTAGCTATTATACTAATAAATTCTTAGCATTTTAATTTTTTTTTATAAAATTCTAACAGGGTTGCCACTGGTTTTTGACAAGTTTCAAACAGATTTTCTGAATTTCTTTCAGGTTTTTAAAAGTACACGTTTTTAGGTCTAGTTTTAGATAAAAGTTAAGTTTGAGGTTAAAAACTACTAAATGAGTAAAACAACATTAAAAAGATACTGTAAAACTACTTAAATGTGTTACAAAAAAAAGATTGTTGATGACAATTTGGATTTTTTGTGTCAAACCTTACTTTTACTACTGGTCGTGTAGGAATTAATTTCAAATCTAGGTTTTTCTATAAAACTTTTTTTTCAAAATTTCAGATTTTTTCAGGTGATTTTTTTACACTTTTTAGATACCAGGTTTTTTAGCATTTGTCAAAAACCAGGTTTTTTAAGGATTTCAGTTTTGTGGCAACCCTGCAATATAGACTTATGAGTTTTCAATGTCTGCAGGGTAATTAGTTAAAATCACACAAAACAATTTAATATTAAATTAATAGAATGGATATATAAAAATTATCTGAAAGTAAAGAAAAATGTATGAATACAGTTAGTTTAACGTGCTCAGGAGATTACATTTAAAAAAATTTTAAGATAGCTTCAGGATTGCCAGGATTGTTTTTGGTAATTTTTTTTTATATTTTCAAAATTTCTTCCAGATTTTTAAAATTACACATATTATTGTTATAGTTTAGAGTAAAAACCTCTGTTAAATAGTATAATAACTTTGAAATATTTCTTCAAACTTGTTTAAATATGTTGTTAAATCGAAAACATTTTCTTGGTGTCAAAACAAAATTATCTTTATGATAAATTCACTCCTTAAAATGTAAACATTGTTTGAAATTCCAGATTTTTCCAGGTTTCAAAGTTTTTCTGGCAAACCTGTAGTCAAGTTTTGTTCTACTTATTGTTCTGATTTTAACACATTTTAGTATTTCATGCTACTAAGAGACAAAAAAAACTCCAAAATTTACATAAACAGTAAATTTTTTTATCTAACATTATAAACACATAAATACATTAAGAAGTACAAAAAATTAAACAAACTTAAAAAGTAATGAGCCATTATGGGTTTTTCAAGAAAAAACTTTCTTTTATTCATAAGTAGGATATGTTTTTTAAAACCATGTTTAAATAATTCTACCTATAGTGCAACATTTATATAATAGCAGTTTGAAGAAGTACTATTTTGTGATGTTTAAAACAACACGAATATATATATATATATATTTGAAATATTTACATCTTATTTTAAATAGCAAAACAAACTGTTATGTATGTTTTTATAAATTATATTTTAATATAAATGTTTTACCACGTAACTTTTTATAAGGCTAAAAATTTACCAAGCAAAACAAGTTCAGTACTGCTTAATTAAAAATAAAAATATATACATGACACATAATAGTAGGTAGTAAACGAGTAAACTATAAAACATTAGTAAAAATTAAATCAGTTTGAACTTATTTAAATTTAGTTTTCAATAAATATTGAAACTAGCCAGAGCAAAATAAAACTTGAAAACTTGAGAAAGCCCGATTTTATTTACAAATCTCAAAGAAGAGTTAATCATGTCTGAGTTTGCCTCAGTCAGCCTTATATTTAAATTTAATTTATCCAACTCATTAACGTGGCATTCCCCTTTTAACTAATAAAATGACAAATACAGCCTGAATTTTGCTCAAAAAATTTTTTAAGGAAACTTTTTATCCGTCAGGCGGCGCCATATAGTCTCAGTTTTGTACTGATAATGAATATAGCAAAATTTTCATTTGAATACATATTGATAAACTTTTTACGTATTTTTTTCACCACTCTAGGGTTGTCAAAATTTCCAGGTTTTTAAAATTTCATCCAGTTTTTTAAACGTACATATTTTTGGGTCTATTTTCAGTTTATAGCAAAGGTTAAGGTAAGAAACTGAGTTAAATAGTTTAACAACATTAAAAAGATACTGTAAAGTAAAGCTACTTCAAATGTATTTTTCAATAAAAATATTTTTGATGATGAGATGACAATTTTTTTTTTATCTTTACTGTAAATTATTTGTGTCAAACCAGAATCTTTCTACTAAACATGTAAAAGTTGTTGAATATTCTAAGTTCTTTATTGATTTTTGTTCTAACATATACGTTGTTCCTGTTTTTTTTTAATTTTTCAAATTCCATGTTATTAAGTCTTAATTGTCAAACTCAAGGTTTTGAATTTTTTTGACAACTCCGCCAAGTGTAGTGGCTTTTAAATTTCAATCACTAAGCAACAAAAGGTAATTTACAGGGATTTCTATTTTTCAATTTCTTATAGGGATTTATAAGGATTTTTCATAACTTTACTTTAAAAGGATTTGTAATCACGGGGATTTATACGGAAATAGGAACCCTAATAAAACATTTATTTTGTAAAAAATGAATAAACTTTAACTTATTTAAATTCTAATTGTTTCAATAAAACTAGCCAGAGTTTACTAAAAACAAAGCTAAATACTTTGAGTAGGTTGAGTTTTTCTACTAATCTCAAGAAATATTAAACAGTCAGCCTGAGATTTAAAAATACTGAAAATAGCCTAATAATGTGGCATTCTTGTAGCTCTAAACAAATAAAAAAAAATATATAGCCTGGATTTGGTTCAAAAACTTCTGAAAACCCTTCAATCTTCAAAAGAGCATAAAAATATTAAACATGTGTTTACGGGCTTGCGGATTTTAAACTGTAATCTTTCTGTGCGTTTTTGGTTCAAAAGTTTAACCTTATTTTAATAGGAACTTATCATAATTAGTATTTTCAGCAGAACGTTTAAATATATTTTTTCTCCAAAAAAAAAGGAATAAAAAGGGCTGCTACTTTTTAAGTTAAAAGCTGTCCTGAATGACCTTAAATTGTCCTGATTTATCCTGAGATTTTAAAAATCTTTTTTTTTTTATAATTGATAAAAATCTATTTTTAAAAAAGTTTTATTATGTAATAACATAATGTTAAAACTAAATCTCATTCCAGATCTTGAAAAGAATCTACACTGAGATTAATAAAAAACCCTTAATTATTCTGGGTCAATCTGAGTTTAAAAATAAAATTCAAAATGTCCTAAGTCATCCTGAAGTTTTCAGAAACATTAAATAAATTAAAGTTATTCTGATTATCTTGAAAGTATAGCAACCTTGTTTTAGATATTTTTCTTAATTTAATTAACTGAAAATGACATTTTATTTTCATTTTTATTTAAGTGACAAGTTAATCATTCAATGTACAAAAATATAAACTTTAAACAGACGTTTTTTTAATTTAGTATAGAATACCAAAAAAACTTTAAAAAAATAGTTCACAAAAATAAAATAAAAAAGTAATTGTGCATAACAGTTTAAGAAATAACAACAAAAATAATAATTTCATTAAGATCTAAAATTTAGACAGTTTAATCTTAAATGAAATCCAAATATAAAAGACAGTGAATTGAATTAAAAATTTTCCACGGCATGAACTTTAAATTTTAATGTTCTTTAAGTTTAGTAATGTTCCTAGAAGCTATAAATTAAAAATACTTCTTAATGATAGTTCACTTTTGCTAAATGTATTCACCTTCTATTATAAAGTAGTATTTAACACTTTTATTCCTTCAGTAATATTTAATGATTATCTTTAATATTTTTTAAATACTTTAGGTAGTTCTCTAAATACAAGTACAGATGAAAATATAATTAAAATTTTCAGAAATGTATTCATTAAATTATATAAAAGAGTGAGTAGTTATATATTTTTCACACCAAATTTCATTGACATTTATACGTTTTAAAGATTTTAAGCCAAGTAATTGCTTTTTTATAAACAAGATAAAAATACATGCTTATATTTATTTTACTATTCAAACTGGTCTTCTTATTTAAACATGTTATGAAAAAACTTATGGCACCTCAGAAAACTAATAAAACTTTAAGTAAAAATTTGGTATGTAAAGTTTCACTGTATACTTTTGTCTTATTTTAATGTTTTTGGAAGTGTACTAATAAAGTTATATATTATCACAAATATATTGTTTATTTAGAATGTTCTTTCAAAAAATAAGTATTTATTTTGATTTCAATTTTAAATGATAAAAGTTGTTATAATTGTTTCTAATTCTGACAGGAATGCCACTAATTTTTGGCAAAATTTCTCAGAGTTTTTAAAAATTACTTTTTTTTGGGTCTGTTTCTAATTAAGAACTAAGCTTAAAGTATAAAACTGTGTTAATTAGTACAAAGACATCAAAAAATACCGTGAAGCTACTTTAAACACTAAAAAATCATTTTTACTAAAAAACAGTTTTAAAGGTTTGATGATGACAATTATTTTTATATATATTTCTATATTTTAATCTATATAATAGACAGTTTGTGAAATAATAAAATCACTAGTTGATATGAAAAAATTGCACAAAATACTAGGTTTTTTCAAGTCTTTTATTGATTTTTGTACAAATTTCCTGGTTTTTTTCCAAAATTATTCATATTCCAAGTCTTTCTAGGGTTTTTTTCAAAATTATTCAAATTCCAAGGTTTTCTAGGGTTTTTAGCCTAAATTGTCAATAATTATGAAAATTTTATAATTAGCAGTAATACTTAAGAGCTTAAAAAATACTCTGTTTTAGGTTTGAATGTCAAAAATTACATTAGTAATCAATTAAATAAACAATCATTTCTCAAGAAAAATATCCAGTACAGCCTGAGCTTTTTAAAATAAAATTCAATAAATGTTACAAGTGTGAGTTTTTCAAAATACTTCAAAAAATTAAAACAAGCCTGGTTTTAAGTTTTGTTAGCCTCAGTATTTTAAATATTTCAGTCTGGCTAGAATAACCAAAAAGCTCGAAATAGCCTACTTTTACAAAATATCTATAATTAATTTTTAGTATATTTTCTTTAATTTACTCTTTACTTTTACCATTTTTCTTGAAGCATTTAATGCACAAAGCTGACATGACAATAAAACTGACGTGATTAAAATTAAATTTATTTACTTAAACAAAGGCAACGACGTTTCACCCCCAAGGAATCTTCAGGCCTGCAAAATAAAATAAAAATAAGGCGATGGATAACTAAAAATATATAATAATACAAGACATTATAATCAAGTTTAAATTAATGTGCACATACCTAAAACTGACATGATGGTAGTATTGAACTTTTGGTATTATTGAACTCAAATAAAAAAGTTGGTATTAAAAAACTTAATAGAAAATATATGCTTAAAAATATTCTTAACGCCATAATAACAAAACAAGTGAAATGATTGAAGAGTTTCAGCTGTTGCAAATGAATAATTCTAAGTTTTGCACGAATAAAAGAGGCTAAGGATAATAATTTTTTAGTAAAAACTTGAGTTGTTGATGGTTTATTTAACATGGTATTAATTTGATGTAAAAATGGCTTTGGAAATAACTGTCATACTAAATATATAGACTATAAACCAGGTGTCGGCAGGCAGTTAGTGCTCGCGGGCCAAATTTCAAGTTTTCGAAATCTTCGCGGGCCACAGTTTTAGTTTTAGTGATATTTGAATAATATTTTGGCTTTAGTTTTGATGACACGTGAGATAGTTTTACTTTTATTCACTTAATTACTTTAAATGGTTTTTAGCTACACATAGAATGCCTGTTTAACATATAAACATATAATGTAACAGAATTTACATTGTTGATTATACTTAAGTCTTAATAAAATATGTATTTTTTTAAATACTTAACAGGTTAAACTTAATAAATACTTTTATTATATTACTTAAAACCTAACTCTCTATAAAAACCGAGCTTAAAAAATATGTATGGGTCACTTTTATACATTTTTTATTTAATGAACCACCTTTTCATATTTTAAAAAATGTTAACTTTAGAAAATAGTTTTTGCGTCTTAAATAGTTTGTAGTACTCTTTAGAAAATTCAGTAATTAGTTACTTATATAAAATAATACCTTTTTATACTGTAAATAAGCTAAATCAAATATTTTAGCATTATTAATGCTGGAATACTTTATAAAATACCTTATCAGTAATTAATTAGTCTTTTACACGGATGCCACTTTAAAAGCAAAAATGTCTGAATTATATTAAAAGTTTACCAAAAGATAAAATATCTAAAAACTTTCTATTAATCAAGCTTAAACACATAAATAAAATATCATTATTATAAAAAAAGAAAATATGTAAATAGACAGAAAATAACAATTAATAAACTACACTACAGTCAGAAAAACTATTCTGAGAATTCGAAGATTTATTAAAAGTGATTGAAATAAAAGTTTTAGATACACCTGAGTTTTATAAAAGTTTCTTAAACAGCTTTAACCTAGTCTGAATTAAAAATAAAATAAACTAGCCTGTTTGTTTTGCAACTCTGTTTAAAATAAAGTTGACATAATAAAGAAATACAAAAGTTTATTAACAGTAAATTAATTATTTATTATGTTATTAAAAAAATTATTGTTATTCAGCCTGAATGGACAATTAAGTTTTTAAACATTTTTAACAAATGTATAAAAATTTATTAACCTAACAATTAGAAAAACCTATTTTTTGTAGAACATTATAGTAATTTTTAACTGCAATAAAAATATTGCATTTAAAAAGAGCAAATGTAAATTATAAGACGAGCTATTAGAACTATCATACCTTAGTTTGGAGTTATTGCGAGAAACGAAAAAAAAAAAACAAATCGCTTAAGTCAGGTACAACAACGCACATAATTATTTTCAGTAACTACAGAGTACAGACTGATCAGAAAAACTGTTTAGGTAAGTTATAAAGTAGCAAAAGTAATTGCTAAAAAAAGATACCGTTGAGAGTTGAAAACTTATCTAAATAATTTGTGTTTGCGTAAGTAAAATATTTTTGTTTATTTCTTCAATATTAACAAGAAGTCGTGTTTAGGAAATGTCTGAAGATTATAAAGCCGCATACACCAAATTAGGACTTAAATCAATTGATTAAGGTGCGAGAACTGATACAACAGATATTGCTCATTTTAGAATTTTTATTACAGGTGGTTTTACTAATTTTGACATTTTAGAAGAATTTCTAGGTTCCAATACAAAGCACAACAATAGGTAAATACATTTCAAAAGCAAAAGTGCAATGCACCAATATAAAGGTTTTAAAAGTACAACTTTTTGCTTCTACTTTTAGTATATAATTAAATTAAAGGTGAAAAAAAATTTCTTAAATCGTATAGAAAAATTTTAAAAATACTATTAAGATACTTTAAATGTGTTTTTGAATAAAAAATATTTATATCTTAGATTTTTGTGTCAAATCGAAATCTAATTAATTTACATGTAAACATTGTTTAAAATTACAAGTTTTTTCGATAATTCTCAAACTCAAGGCTTTTTCAGATTTTTTAAGTATAAATTTTCAAATTCCAAGCTTTTCCGGAATTTTTTGGCAATACTAGTTGTTCACACTTATATGTATACAACTAGTATAAATAATTATTAAAATTATATCACCTGAAAGATTAAAATTTAAAATACATTTTAATTCAAACCAACACTGTGCATTGAACAAAACATACATCATAAATTTAATCTACCACTCTTTAAAGCGAAAATCAGTCCGAGTGACCGAACCAAAACTAGCCTGATATTTTAGCATATAAAAAGCAATTTAAGCCAAAAACTGAAAAATAACTAAAATGGCCTGAGATTTGAAGTCTTCAAATAGTCATGGTCTGAGTGTGTGGCAATTTTTATTTGTTTATTTGATTGAGTTTGAACTATTTTAATTAAAAATGTACAAACTTAAAAAATTACTATTTCTCAATCTAGTTTTTATTAAATATGTAGTTCCTAAAAACAGCAAATGTTTATATTAGTATGCAAGGCATAAAAATTAACTTTTGCCAAAAAACTATTTGACTTAAAGACTTTTGCCAAAAAAACATGGTTTGAAAGAAGAAGCAACTCGAGAAGAAGCAACTCGAGCAGAAGCTATTCGAGCAGAAGCAACTGGAGCAGAGGCAACTCGAGCAGAAGCGACTCGAGAAGAGGAAACTCGAGCAGAAGCAACTCGAGCAAAACAACTCGAGCTGGGGCAACTCGAGCAGAGACAACTTAAGTAGGGCAAATCGATCACCTTAAACTCGGTTTTTTTTTTTCTGCACCACCTAAGAAAAATATCACGCGACGCCACTGGTCAGCACACCTTCTGTAAAGTTTGTATTTAAGGATGGTTTGCTAACCACAACACATGTACCATTTGTAGGCATAACATTTTCGTAGTGTTATTTTCTTAACAGTTGTCTGTTGAAATTCTTTGGTAAAAAAAAATAAGATCAAATATGATTTTAGTATTACTTCTCTTATTTTATTTATGTAGTAAAACATTTTAACAAAGTTATAATGAGTGTTTATAGTAAAAACCTTAATAAAAACCTGTTCTAACTTAACTTCCTTAAACTATATAAGGTTTAAAATAACAATTCGGAAAAGTTATACAACTTTAAACTATTTTTCCTACTCATAATTTTCTTTTAACTTGTTAAAGTCAACTTTTAAAGAGATATGCCCTATAAAAATTTTGAACATCTAGCCGAATATGACATTATGCATACAAATTTTAATATTAAGTACAAAATAACTGATTTTTTAGTTTAACTTATAAACAACTGTTCATCTTCGCCTACTTTGTTTTCCTTAAACTTATAGATTTTTTCTTATAAAATCATTTATAAAAACTTATTCTTTTTCTTATTAAAAGCGAATTACGTTTAAGTACTTTTGCTGAACATGTACAACTTTACAATATACAATTTATTTTCTATCACAAATTTTTTGTGTATGAAGCAAGTTAGTCAAAATACGCATTGCTCTACTGCCGAGTGCTCTATTGAGCGTACAAACTGTTGTATGTTTTAACATATCGTTCTACGCTCAAGTCTTTGAAGCACTTGTTTTTTAAAGTTTCGATATTAATAGCATGACATTGAAAACTTGAGGAGTAAATTTACTTGGCTAATTTTAAAAAGAGTAAGTTATCTTAACAGGTTGTAAAATTTAGCTGTTTTTATATCTACTCAAAACAATATTGAAACAGTCATAATCATTCAAACAACTTTTAAAATTTTTGCTGTTTGATAAATGTCAGCCAGTGTTTTTGTAAAAAAAAGCTAAAGCTTAATTAATTTAAAAAAATTAATGTTGTGAATGTATTAGTATTTAAACTTTATTGTTATCAGATACTATAGCTTAAGTAGGGTGGAAATGATGCGTCTTTTAAACAAATTCTCTCAAATTTTTTTATGTTGAAAAAGCTTATCTTTATAAACAAACAAGTTTTGAATGCCTATGCATAGATGTCACATAAAAATAAAAATTAAAATAATACTTATCTGTGACTTTCCTTGATGCAAATAATAATAAATGCCAAGAATTTTTGTTACTTAAATATCTTAGTTGAAATATTTGATTTAAACCAAAACAAAGTATTTTGCGTAGTTTATTTTTATAGATTTATATAAAACAAATACTCTTTTCTGAAAGTAGTTTCGTATTTATGCACAATTCCTAGTTTTTATTTTAATTTAGAATAGTTTTTTTCAAATCTATGGGGACTTTTGTTTACAAATTGTAACATATTTTAACAGATATAATTTTAGAATTAGGCCTTGATAGTGTTTGATAACACTTAAAGCTCCATAAAATCCAATCAAATTTACTTAACTAGTACTTTGTTACTAGCTCTTAATATATCTTATGTCATCAGATGTAGTTATGAAACTTATATATTTTAACTAATCCAAGCAGTTAGAGTTCATAGCTAGTTTTACATTATATTCTTATAACAGGGGTTGAACAGTACAAGTAACTATTAAACTTTAATAATTTATATGTATAGACATAACTTTATAATTAATTGATCATTTAAAAGCCTTAGATAGTTTCGTGCTTATCTAATATTAATAGCTGTAGTTTTACTTATGTTTGTTATGCACTAAAAAATTTGGTTTTATTATGTAATTATCATTTAGCGTTAATTTGAAGTTGTCAACACTATGGATGATTGTGAGAAAGAGCGTCAGTTTCAGTTTGTAAACAAACTGAAAGGAATCGAACTAGAATTGGGTAATTTGAGCCGTATTAATTTTCATTAACATACTAGTCAAATAAATTGTTATTAATAACCTTCTTTAAAAAAATAAAATAAAGAAATGTAGTTATTTGTTTTATGCTAAAACTATATGTTGCAATCGAAGTATTGGTTTGGTTAGACTAAGTGAAAACAAAAGTAAAGCAAGTGAATTGCTACAGCTAAAGAAAAATTAAAAACTTAATGTTGTATGGTTTGTTATATCCAGATAGTAATAAATTATTTGTGAAAGTATAACTATTATGAGTTAGTAATTACATTTATAGAAAAACTTGTGCAAATATAGAGTTCACAGCTGTTTAATTTCTCAAAACCTGAGTTTTAATATTTGTGATTCTAACAATTTTCACTTTTTGATAATTATCTGTTTTAAATATAAAACAAATATTATTTAACTTCACCGTCATGATTTTACTAGTCAGACAAATGAGGTAAGTTATAACTATAAGTTCAGCTAAGGCGCGATTATTAAAATTAGTTTGATAAACTCAGGTGCAAACGTTTGATCGTAAAATGTTTGAAACTTGTCGACATTTATTTTTAATTCACAGGAAGTAATCAGCCACGTTTGAACACACTAAAGAAAGTTATAGACAAGATGGAAGAAATTAAAATCGAAATGAATAATAGTGGTGCTTTACCGATCATAAAGAGTCATATAGAGGGTTACCTTGTTTACTATAAAAATCTTGGTTAGTGCGTTATCATAGTTGTGTTACGTTCTATTAGCTTCTTAAAATTATTATTTTTTACAAGATAATGTTATAACAGCACTTTTAAACAGATAATCATAAGTTTTTTAGCGTTTCATTTGCTTGTTAATATTTAATAAAAGTTAATTTTTGAATTTTCTGTAGATTGAAATGAAATAAGTTGTTTTTGATGAGTCAAACTAAAGAAATTCATATATAACAAAATATTTTATAAAAAGTTCAGGTCGATAGTGCTCGACTCATAAAATTGAGGCTAAATACTTATTTAATTATATAAAAACAATAGTTTTGTTAGACGACCGTTTCGTATAGGAGACATATAACCTCCTATACCCATCAATAAGTTAAAGTTTATTTCTGATAAGTATTTGAGGTTATGTGTCTCATGTACAAAACGTTTATCTAAACTATTGTTTTTGTATAATTAAATTAATATGTATATACATATATATATATATTTAAAAGTAAAGCTATAGTTTAATAACAGTGTTTAAGAGAAATTTAGAATTTGAAAATTTTATACTTATAATGACGTAGTAATGATAAAGGTTTTTTTGTACAGTAAGTTATGTTTGAAAAATACGCTGATTTTATTAGTTTACGAACTTATGCATTTTGAAAAGTTTGGAAAGGTTATATTAAAAAAACGTTGACCAGAACTTAAAAATATTATTAAAAGTGTATATAATTTTTTTTTGAATTTTGAATTTAGTTTTAGTTAAATTAGAGCTAAAGATATATTTAAATTGAAAGTTTAACTTAAAAGCTTGATCATTTTATTTAGATTATCTGACCACAAGCCCTCGGTAATTTCAGACCAGTTTCGTTCTACTGAAAACCTAGTTTTCAGTCTACTAAGGGCTAGATAATCTGATAATCAAATTAAAATGATCAATTGTTTGAAATAATTTGAGCTTGTCTCACGGCATTAAAACTACCAGGCTTAGGCTCTGCAGACTTTCGCCGATGGTTTCTCTGAATTATTTCAGAGTATAAATTTTATTCAGCCAATTTTTAAAGCGTGTATATGCTTAAACTAGTAAAAACTTCTACAAAACAAATTTTTACTATTCAGAAAAGGAAGAAAGAAAAAAGAAGAAGAAAGAAAGAAAGAAAAGAAGAAACAAAGAAAGA
>NW_028140319.1:0-29838 GCF_965202585.1 Thalia democratica | reverse complement strand
CAATGTTTTGTGACTTTTGTGTGAAAAAAAAATATTTTCTTCCCAGAAAATCAACCACGCCAGCCTTCCCTACTTGATGTTCAGTGTAGCTTGCTTCTTCTCGATCGCTTGCCTATTTGCTCTGCCCAGGACTCTTGGGTTCGTCGCCCCCAAACAGTAGAAGAAGCTTTGAACAGAAAAGCAATAAAAGCAAAAGTTTGTTGCACTGAAATTTAGAATTACGTTCATAGCTAAAACAAAATATAACAAAAATTTATTTGAAAAGAGTTAATTTTATATAAATGATCAAAAATTTATTGTTTTTTTTTAATGCTTAAGATAGTTTTAATCATTGTACAAGATTTAAAAAAACCTAGAAAACTTTTAAAGTTTTATCTTAATACAATAATAAATAATTAAATAAATTTTTTTTTTTGATATTTAGTTTTTATCAAATCTTTTGTTATTACTTGTTTTAATTTATACAGGTTGAAATAGACGACTCCACCGAAAGATTAATTCAATCATAACTTCAATGTTAAGTTTTTATATAGGTTTTATATGTTTTCACTGTTAAAGTATGATATTTGTACGAGCAACAGCTTTTCGAATTTTAACTTAAAAAAAGAATATAAATTACCAGAATTTAAAGGTTATGGATTAGTAGAGTTTTAAAGTCGCTAAAAAGTTTTAGATTTTTTTTACATTTTTTCTGCGTACTTTAAAGAAAAGCTTATCAACCCAAATAATACTTTGTTAGCACTCTCCACTGTTTGAAAAATTTAATTCATTCTAGTGCTTTTAAATGAGCCTCTGTTTTTAAAACTTTATATTTGAAGTTTTTATTTTTTTAAATTGTCATTGAATTCCATGCAATAATTTTGTCTGTTTCCCTTTTCAAAATCATAGTTTTTTTAAACGGTTTATATTTTCAATGTGTTAAAATATAACTTTTCATATTTACTTTGATGTCTGTAAATTAGAGCAACTTTTAAAAGTTCGAAAATATAAAAATAATTTTCTTTAATTTCAAATCGCTTTTCAATAATTTAATTTTAAACACTCTTTATGAAAAAAAAAACAAATTAGAATAAAAGTTTAATGAACTTAAGTTTTTGAATAAAGATAGTATAAAACTCCTTGATTTTAAATGTTTTTTTTACAGTTGAGTTATTTGCATTATAATACTTTTTTAACTACTCAGTCTTAATTTTTCTTGTTTCAAAAACGTAAACACAATTTCTTCAATGTTTAAATTTTCATTGAAACACTATAAACGTTCAGAAACTATTTATAATAATTCAGCTCTTTCTTAAATATTTCTGTAAAGTAAGTGTGTTATACTGCCACAGTTATATCAAAGTTGAGCTGATTTGGAACTGAGAGTTTAGGCTTTTTTAAATTTTGGAAAGTATCAATAATTTATAAATTTTTTAAAGATTGAATTTTGAGATAACCTAGGTCAGCAGTTCTTAAACTTTTTTTTATGTTTTACTCCTTTTTGGAAGGTTATTACCAAATTTACCCCTTTTTAGAAGGTAATTACCAAATTAAGCCTAAATTTACAAAATAGTGTTTAATTTTGAGAAAAAAACTAGAATTTTTGAACTTTAAGCTTATTAAATATAAAAAATTGTAAAACTTAAGAGCTTATAAAACCATAAAAAAAGTACAGTTAAACACATACTTGTAAACTAAAAAAAATAATAAACATTAATTACTAACTTGTACTAAACAAAATTACGAGCATAAAGTTAATTTTATAGGCAAATTTATTAATTTTTCAAAAAACATAAAACTTTAAAGTGAATTATTTTCCTTATCTTAAAAGCTATCTAAAAAAAATTATTTCTATTTTAGAGAACGCGCCTTTGTCTTCAATTAAAAAAAAAAATATTTGGTTTGAGGTTGGAATTATTTCATATAATGTTCTTTTTATAAGGAAAAAAGTTAATAAGAATGTGAATTACATAAAATTTAATTAAAATAATTTAATTAAATTTGTTGTAATTCACATTCTTATTAATTCTTTTTTTTCCTTTTATCAATTTTTTATCTAGGAAATGGCCAAGGTAAATGATAGTGTAGTATACATCATTTTGATTTGGGGCCAAATCGTAAAAAATATTAACATTATTTATAAAATAAACATTTAAGAGTTTAAATAACATGCAAACTAACGGAAAAATATAAAAAAATAATATTTATTTTTGGTTTTAATACCATATGATTAAAAAAAAGAAAAAAAAAACCTTTATTTTTGGAGGGACCCCATGAAATAGTTCCAACCCCAAACCAAATATTTTTTTTTTTAATTGAAGACAAAGGTGCGTTCTCTAAAATAAAAATAAAATTTTTTAGATAGCTTTTAAGATAAGGAAAATAATTCACATTAAATTTTTATGTTTTTTAAAAAATTAATAAATTTGCCTATAAAATTAACTTTATGCTCGTAACAAAATTTACCACTAAAACACAGCAATTTACCCCAGGTTAAGAATAGCTGGCCTGGACAGTCTGAAATTACTGGTTTTTTAAAATAAGGAAAGTATCAATATTTTAAAAATATTTTGAAGATGATTTTTTCAGATAGCCTAGATCAGTGCTTTTGAACCTTTTACTAGTGGCAAACCCTTTTCCAAACTTCAACTTTTCCGCGGAACCCCTAATTATAATTCTACATAAAATGTTTAATTAAATAAATGTTCTTTTTTAAATTTCGAAAGGCTTCGCGGAACCCCTGAGAGGCGTCGCGGAACCCTAGGGTTCCGCGGAACCTTATTTCAGAAGCACTGGCCTAGATTATCTAAAGCTATGTATATGAAACTACTATCTACGTTGTATTTAAAAGAGGTTTTTTGTGTAAGAAAGGGAAAGTTTAACTCATTTTAAGCTTTTAAATGACTAAACAGCTTATATATGATTAGTAAATGTTAAGTTTACAACAACTAAGGTTAAAAAGCATACTTTTTGCTCGGATAAATATAGCAATATTTTTAAAGTTTTAGAGACCTCTTTTATTATAAGTAAAGAGTCGCAAATTAAAACTATTGACTGTTCTTTAGTTTTCTAAAAAAAGAGTACACACCTAAAGTGAGTGATTAAAGTTGTTTATCTTTTTAAAAATTACTAAGTACCATTAATGTTTAGTTTTATCGAAAATGTTATCACTGGAATTATTTAAGTCTTGGGTTTTCTTCTGAATTTAGTCTCTAATAGGAAGATTTCAACAACTTCTGAGATTTATCAGGCGTGGATCAAAAATTAGAGCAAAAAGTGAATTTTATTTAAGTTTTTGCATAAAAGTTTTCATAAACAAAATAAAAAAAACTTTGAAAATTATTTTTTAAACTGTAAAAGTAGAGATCAAATAATATAATCCAATTTCAATTCAGTGATTTTAGACTTATTTTTAGTTAAATTTTGTGTTATGTTATAATATAATCCTTCTAGATAATTTCGTGTCAAACAGCATTACTACTTAAATTTCAGATATAGATTTTGTTTAAATTTGTTTCAAGTTCTTACAGGACTTCATATCATTAAAATTATATAATAAAACTGTTTTTATTTTAATTTGTGGTTGTGACATATGCTCATATAAGTTGTGACAATAACTCAAATAGTAGTTTTAACTTGTTTATTTTTTATGTGAAGTTTAGAAACTATATTGCATGAATACGTTAGTTATAAACAGTTAGTAATAGATGGTTTATTTTCGTTTTTATAACTACCAAATCACTACTGTTTAACACCTTTACTCTTTTTGAAACTTTTTCACTTTACAAAATTATTTCACATTTAAAAATTAATCTCAGCTAAGTTTTTAAGGCGTGTTTAAAACGTTTTGTTTTTCTAAGACCGCTTTAGAATACTTTTGTATTATCTCAATGAAAAGAAGATATACATTAATTTAGAAACAACCATCGTCTGCTAATCTCGTCTGATGGAACTTTTTTTTGCGTTCATGAAACAACGTCTGAATTAAATTACTTAAGTTAAAAATAATAAGGAAATTGGTATTATAAAGTTTTTCAATTTTGCTCAGCATTAAAATCTTCTTAAGTTTAATGTTGACTTATAAACAATATTTTTAATTAACAACTGTTGAAAAGGCTTTTAAGTTCACGCAGTCCTATTTTTGTTATCAAGTCTTACTTCATCTGTTTTAAGAGATAATAACTTATTTTTTTATACACAATTAAATGGTATATTTCCTTACAAAATAGTACAATAGGCGGCAAACTGCAACCTTTCAGAGGCGGATCTCAACCAATAAGTTATAAATTTTAAAAACAACATTGTTCCAGTGTCTTTGAAATTCATCGATAATATGAGGTTTTTCAAGTTTTGATTCTTATAGTTTATTAAAACTATCCATGTCATTTTTATCACTAAACCACGACAACACCATAAATATATTTCTATATTTTTTTTAAATTCAAATTCAGCTTTCAAAAATATGTTACATTATATTTCAAAGATTCTTTAATAACAGAATTTTATTTTGAATTTAGTTTTAAAATTCTTGCTAAATTGACACCTAATCAATCGTTGGATTGGCTCAATAATAAAACTGTAATTGTAAAAGTCATTTCAGAAAAAAATACAAAGATGTTTTTGAGTCAATGAAAATTCCATCTAGTTCTCTGTACAACAAGTTATACTTTATTAAAAAGAAATTTCAACATATTAACATCGAAGCAACACTAAACAGTTTTTAAAACCTACATAGTATTAAACTGTGTAGACGTTTTGTATGAACAGTATAGACTTGAATACTTATAATTTTAGAAAAGCTCTTAGAATATTAAAATAATGAGCAAAAATGTACAGATTATTTTACCTTATTATGTTCTTACTTTTTATTAATATATTTAAGTCATTTTTGAGTACTATAACTAAAACCTACATCTAGAAAATTAGCAAATACTTTTTTTCTCTGATCATTGAAGTTTTAACTATAAAAAAACTTTTACCTTCAATCCTAAGCAATATCCTTTTAGATTCATCATACAATAAAATGTTAAAAATAAATTGAAACGTTTTTAAACTGACAACGAAATTAAATAGAAATTTTAGACAGTAGACTGATATCAAATAGTTTTTGACCATAGAAAAAAACTGATTTTGAAATTTAATAAATAACAGTTATAAACAATAACTATCGGACGCTTGTTGAAAAAAATAAGTGAACCTGATATGTCAGTGAAAATGTTAATATAACTTTTTTAAGTACTTATTAATGTTTGATTAAGAACAAAAAAATATTTAAATACTTGTTAGTTATATTAATACTTTGTTTGTTGATTCTTAAATTTGAAACGTGGGTATAACAGTGAATGGTTTTATTTGAAACACAGAAAACTTTTACTTTGAAGCTAATAAATAAATAAAAATTTTTATTTATCAAGCGTATGCTAAGTAAAGTCACTTATTTAAAAAAATTTAATTAATAGAATGTTTTTTCTTTATCTAAGCAATTCAATTCTTGCATAAATTAAGTTTTTAACTTAAACTACTAAAGTTTAACTGAAATAATTTTTAATTAAGTGTTAGCTTTTTTATTTGTTTGTGTAGTTTAACCTGTGTTTAAGTACTGTTACCAATGCATGTTACTTTTACAAACCGCTTGTTTTTCAAAACGTTTATTAAATACTGTTTAACAATTTTAACACTTAACTTTTTACAAATTTCTCAGTTGATTAACTTATAAACTACAGTCTTGATTTTACGGACATGATTTTTTAGTACTTGATAAATTGTTTTTGATATTAAACATTGTATTGTCAAAAAGTATTTAGTTCTCGATAAGTCTTAAACTCTGTTGGATTTTAATGAAAAAAATTAAGCTATAAAAAAATATATTTTCTAGTTAAAAAAAGGTATGCTGATTGCAAAAGTTAAATCTTCAAAAGTCCTGATAACACCAGATGAAACTAAAAACTTAATACAGAAAGAAGTGACCATCTAAACTCAAGTGGCAAACCCAAAATTAAATCTGATAAAACTTCAATTAGTTTTGAACTTGAAATCAGTAGCAGTTTACATGTCAGATATGAGAATAAAGACGGAAATACAGTTTAGATCTAGGTTTCCCAAACTTTTTTTCAAATGTCTTCCTTTAAAGAAATTAAAAAAGCTTTGGCCCCCTTTATTACTCAAAAACTACTATAAAAAATATCTAGGACAGTTTTTTGCTCTTCATCAGCAACTCCTAAATATCTAGTTTAAGTTTTAAAATATGACAATTAAGTTGTTTTAATTGATTATTAGATAAGGTTGTCTTTTTTTTTAATCCTTTTGGTGTAAAAATTTCGAAAGTAGTTAGGCACTAAAGTAATCACAATAATAGTATTGGTATTAGTACCTGACTAGCAATTTTCATTAACCTTTTATAATTTTAACATAATTAAGTTAAATTATCTAGATTAAATTTTTGTTTCAAAATGGGGCCGTGTTTAATAAAAACAAATAGCTTACTTAACTTTAAACGCAAAATTTTAAAGCTAGCATGCTTTTTTTAATAGTATAAGTAATTTTGTTGGTTTAGTTTTCTACTTTAGTGTATTGATTGAAAAAACTGAAGTTATGTTGTCAATTATTGAAATTTATTAAACATCAAAGTTGGAAATTTCGCCCGCCGACCCCTGATTTACTTTTTAATTCTGTAAATTTTTTGATCTGCCACTCAAATAAATATTATTATAAGGATGATTTTATTTTTTTCAAATTGTTGAGAGGTTAAAAAACTAAGTTTGAAAAGACCTTAAAATGTGCGATTTTTCTTTTTAGAACACAATATCAATTCATTTTCAAAAGTTGTTTTTTTTAGACACGCAGTGTATACGGACATCTCCAACTTCGATGAAAAGTTTTTGTAGATTAATTAATACCTTAATGAAGTTGTTTTTTTGTTGAATTTCTATTACGTAGGTTAGTGCTGTTTGTACCTACGCAATATTAATTTGTGATTGATGGCTACCTAAAGAGGCAGCAAACCTTAGTTTCTGATATACTTTTATGAAAGAATTTAAAATGGTCCGGTCTGATTTGCAAAATTTCTGCCAAAGGGGTATTCGTTAGGTGACTTTGAATAACAATTCTCTTACTGTTAGTCCGCGCTTAGTTGATCTTAAAATTAGATGAAACAACAGCTTATTAAATTAATTACGTAACAATTAAGTAATAAAACGTTCTATAGCGTTTCATGTTAAGATTTTTAAAAAGATGTCCCTAAAAAACTCGTTGTTTTAAAAACTTGAATTGTTTGTTTAACTGGTACAGACATACCTAATATGTACTTTCGAGTGCTAGCTTACTCACTCTTCAAATTCTAAATAAATCGTCTACATCTACAATTATACATTCACTTTACGATATGCACTACCCTCTGAAATTTAAATATATTCACTTCTTTTCAAAACTCATTTTGTTTTCAAAATTAATTACTTCTTTAGCATTTTCTCCAGTTTACTAATTTATCCAACAAATTGTCAAATTTCTTTAAAATGTTAATAAGGATTTCTAGCATTTGTACTGACATTTAGCCGTAAAGATAAAAAAAATGTTTGTCTAAATAGTAAATCATAAACCAACAATATACTAAGGAGTCGGCGATCTGCATCCCACGGGCCAAATGCGACCCTGAAAGTCAAAATCTGTGACCCGCGAGCTCCTTTTCAGCCAAAAATTTACATTTTTAAAACAACTAAATTTCAAGATTTTGTAAAACAAACTTACAGTTAGGTTCTTAATTCAATAAATACTCTTTATTAGTGCTCTAAGTTCTCTAAGTTGCTTAACCTGTTATATTTTTATCTTAAATACAGATTAAAAGAACTTTTATACAGATTAAAAGAACTTATTTTTAATAAATGTGGCCCTCAAAAGTTTTTTTTATAAATATTAAATATTTATATATATTTTTGTATGTGATTTTTGTATATATTATGAATGCAACAGTACCTTTTATTTAAAAAATACCTAACATATTAAACCTCTATATTTTAAGTATGTTGTATTTTGAATTTTAATAAAAACTAAGTAGCGATTTAAATATTATTTTGTAAAAAACGTTTAAATAGTAACCTTTATAAAAAAGGCTACTGTCATTGCATGGTTGCACTGAAAAAGCTCTTGTGCAATTTTATTTATTAAGAATATGGGTTTAATTGTTTTATAATATTAACTTTAAATTAATTTTGTAATAGTTTTGGGATAAAAGAAAACTTTAGTACTTAATTCTAGATGTAATTTTAACATACTTTCTAAAATTATGTTGATGTAGAAACTTTGAATACAGATAGATGAATTTTTAAAAGTTTAAGCTTTTTATTTTATATTTATGTTATTAGACTGTTTTGATATAAAAAACTAGTTATTCTGTTGATTTGTCAAAATTTTTTGTACATGCACACTTTCTTATTTGTGCCTAAAGTTATATATGATCTTTAAGCTTACAAAAAATATCAAACTTAAGAACTTTATTTAAATCTAAGAGCTCAAAATTTACTGTTATTTTTAAAAGTGCTAATTTTCAGCAAAAATTGGCAATAATCGTTTTAAATTAGGAGTGGGCAATGTTATTATCAGCTTGATAGATACGTAAAAGTTTATGTCTTATTTACAAAATAAACATTTTATTTATACTTTAAATCCTTGGCGGGACAAAGGAATTAAGTAAGTTTTACTTAATTCACGAAATTTGATAAGTTATCCAATTTATTTCGACAAAATAACAATTCTATGTGGTCTTATTTTTACTATATACACTGTAAGCTCTAAATCTTCCCTCGATTATAACCACTTTTCTTTTACTTACCATTAATAGAACACCTACCGTAAGTTTTCGATTTTCATGCTCTTGGGCCACATTTTCACACCACTGTTCGTACCCGGTCCCCAGGTTATACGTTGCGTATCTCTATAATCTAGTAGAGTACCTTCTTGAGTTGTCTATGTATGTAATACTTTTTAAAATAAAAACAAGTTTTTCCTATTTTTCGTGTTACACAAATCAACATATGAACATTAATATTTCTAAAGTGTAAAAAATAACTTATACTTCAAACTCGCTAGTTTCAACTTATAGATTTAAGAAGTTTAAAAAAAAAGCAAAACTTTCATGTGGAAATAAAATTTGATCTATAATTAACGACAAAAAATTCAAAATATATTTCTTTAAAAAAATGTAAGTTGTAAAAGTTAATGTATTTCTGATTAAAGTTTTGTTAAACAAATAAAAAGTTGTCTTAAAAACAACAAAAGTTGTTGCATTTAATTTTTATTTTTAATTATTTTATTGAAGATTTAGTTAGTTTTTGAATTTTAAAGCTGACCAATTTTTATTTTAATTTGACATGTAATTTTTAACTACCTTAAGATAATTTCAATAGCATCAATATTAAATTAGAATATTTTTAATTATTCAGTATTAAACGTGAAATTATTATAATTTTATCTAAAAACAAGTCATAAAGTTTAAACAAAGCAATAAAAATAAAATGGCTAGTAGCTTAAACTTTGTATGAAAAAGGTGATTTATCTTATTTTTTTAATATTTGTTGAGTTATTATAGTATAGTTATAACAATTTTGTTCATTTGAAAATATTTTTATAGTTTATTCAAAGAAATTTTTGTAACAAATCTTATATAAAAGTGTATTTTCAAACTTAAAGACTTTTGTTTACACCTTGGCTTTACAGTGGTTATTGCAACTTAGTAAGAAACAAGTAATAAAAACAGCACATCTAATAACTGATTACGCAAAAATTAGTCACAAACTTACATTAACTTGTAGTCATGCTATAATAAACCAACGTACAGTTTTTTTCTGCACTAAAGTTGAAAAAGTAATTAATTACAAGCAAACTTAGTTTTTGATATAACAACTACTTTCATCTAAAGCCAAAAAAGCCTTTTAAAACAGTCGAAATAAATTATCTATGGCGATTGAAACTTTGATTTAAAAATTTTATTACCAAAAATTGTTTCAACAAATTATCCAAAATAAATGTAAACGTGTTTTTCTATTCAACCAATGCTAGGTGGTATGGGTGTACTTGGTGTGTAGCTCGATGACCGAAAGGCCTTTCTTACACCAGACCCTTTGACCAAAACGCTTGAGAGTTGAATTTTACCGTGCTCAGAACAAAACTTGTACCATTACACATTCAAGAGTTCGAGCTATTTTTGGTCTTGCTTCAAGCTTTTTATTTTGTTTTTATTACAATAAGACTTAAAAACGTTTTAATAACGAAAGATCACTTTTTAAGTGCTTCTGTTTTAATAATTGAGACAGATTTTTCAATTGTTTCAAAACAATTTTAATTTTTCGAACCATCACAAGCTGTCTGAATCTCTCCTAGAAAAGGCAGACTATCTTCAACTATTCATCCTTGACCTTACTGTGTAAGTAATAAAGTTTAAAAAGATGTTTCTATTATAACAAGTTATTATGTTAGGTAGTTTACACCTTAATACAATGATTATAGATTTCCACAAAAATAGTATACTAAAGTTTAAATAAAATCACAGAAAACGTTATTTTTACAATGAAAAGAAATTTTGTTTTGTTAGAATTATATCTAAGATGATAAATTTGTTTATAATGAAAATAAAAATGGTACGGTTGATATTTAGCTACATTTTTAACAAACATATATTTAAAACATAAGTAGTTAAATAAGTATTTAAACGAGACTTTTCTTATTCTTGATCAGCTTATGTATTTGATAAATTTATATTGGATTGCACAAAAACACTCTATAGACATTGGCAAGTTTTAATATTGGTATTTTTTTTACATTGAGGTTTAGTTAAACTAAACATTAAATGTTGAATACAAACTTCAAATATACTCAAACTTACTTAAAATAAACTCTAATGAAGGTTAACGACACTGAAGCGAAATCAAGTGCTTTTTGTAGCATTAAGAAAAAACTTAGGAAAACGTGAAAAACTTTAATGCAAAAAGTTAAACTTTAAAGTAAACTGTACGTACACAGCTTGTACTTTGTTATTGCTAACGTTTGTTTATGAAATTATCCTCCCACGCAGGATGTTAGTAATTGGTAATTTGCTTTGATTTAAGCAGCTTGCAGCTTGGTAAGATATGTTAGTTAGCACAAAACGCAACAAGCAGCTGAAGGCAAAACTAAACTGATTTTGTAAAAGTATTATAAAATTCATGTTTGCTGGTGCATCTTTAACGTTTTAAAGCTTTTAAAAAGTACAATGGGCACAAACTAATATCTGCACAGATACAAAGCTATAATTCAAAAACTTTTAACTGATGTTTTGTTGAAATAGTTTGAGATTTTAATATATATACATCAAATAGTGACTAGGCATTCTATTAAAAAAAATAGCGTTTTAACATGCAAATTTTTGTATACTTTTATATTTACAGTAACAGTTGATAACAACAGTTAGATAGATTTTCAGTCAAAGTTTTAGATACATTATTTTATTATCATATTTATTAATTTTTTTGTTACAATTTGTTCGTTTGAAATACTACATAAACGTTAAATTTATCTTCTACGAACAATTAACATACTTTTAAATTATTAAGAAATCTATATTTTGTAAATTCAAAGACTTTGTCTCAAGTTATAATCTAATATTTTTCGAATGACTGTTTTATATTCACTTCAGTAATCTAAGTAAGAGTAAAAATAGGTGTTAACATTATTTAAAATTTTATATTAATATCGGAAACTACTTTTTTCTTATTTTACTATACTTTTAAAGTCCGTTCAAAGTTTTATACATCAGTAATTGCTATTTTCATGCAAAGCTTTTATTTAAGTTGTCATTTATCACCAATTTTTTATAAATTTGAATAGTTTTATAGCTGTTTTTACTAATAAAAGCAACAAATTTTTAATGGTAGAACTTTTCGCTTTGTACTAAGTGAGAACTGAAATGTTTATACAGGATAACTTTCATACATAATATCATTGTAGTGAAACAAAAATATTTAACATTTCCTTAAAAACAGTACAAAAAATTGAGCACTAAATAATAGAAATTTGTATGATATCAAGTATTGCAAAGTGTTAATTGCCTATAAAAGCTAAATAATTTTTTTCTTAAAATGTTTTAAATATTTTAAATTTAGTTCAAAATAATGGTTAAGTTTTACACATAGTATTTTTACTAAGTAACTTTCTGTTTTCATCTATCAAAACGACTTTCCTTATCAACAGTTGTATTATTGATGGCTGTTGTTGTTGTTGTTGTATATTTCCAACAACATTTTTATTACAAATGTAAAATGTAACACTTTTGTTTTTTTTTACGCTATTATTATTCTAAACAACTATTATTAAACGTTGAACATAAAGTTACAAACACTTTAAATACTACTTATCAAAGCTTGCTTAAACAGAACTTTGAATAGATTGTTTAGATACTTAACCTAAGCAACATGGCAAGCCAAGATAGTTAGTTTACAGTTTTAATTATTTTAAAGTTTTTGAAGTGCTTGAAAAAGTTAAAAGCTACAAAATATTTAAACTTTTGTATTAGTTTGATTAAATTCTTATACTTATAGGTTTGTATACTTAAGTATGATAATGTCATTTTTACGCTAGCTCTTTTGCATTTAAAAAATTTTTATAATAAATTGCCCTAACTGTTTTAAAACCATAAAACTTTTAAACTCTTTAATAATAAAAATTATTTTTACTCTTTTTAATTTTTTAATCATCTTAATTAATTTGCATGCTTAAAAACAAATTTATGAAACTAATAGCCTAGGTTTACTTCTGATAAAAAAAAAAAACTATATAAATTTTGTTGTAATAATACTTGTAAAAATGTAACTTTTATTGCTAGTTATAAAAAACATTCAAAGCTAATAATGAAATTTTGTTTTACAGAAATTTTGGACATTGAACAGTACGTCACATCTGGTATGTTACAAACTTTGCAGAACATTTCAAATCATCTTATTGTACAAAATATTAAAGTGTTGCGTTGTAAACATTAAAAAAATTAAATTCAAACCTAGACTTAAATACACGTGTGACATCTTTTCAAATAAAAAAGTATGTACAGTACACTACCGCTTAAGTACGCAAACTGAACCCGACCAAAAAGTGCGTACTTAGCACGGGTAGTGCGTACTTTTTGAAGACATAGTATAATATGAACTTTAGTTGTTTGTTTTCTTTCTTACAACTAGCCACCAAATAATTAAGCCAAATAAACAAGTATTTTTATTTCAAATAACATTTAATACATAATTCTAATCTGCAAAACTTTTTATTAGATTTTAAAATGATTTATTTTGTCTATAAAAAGTTTCTACATAATTATTACATACTATTAATATAGAAAGTCAATGTCAGTCAATGGTATAAAAAAGAATACTAAGCTATATTTTGTTTTGTTAGAGGTTAAGTACCAAACTACATTGTGTTTACCAAACATTTTGAAAACATCAATGAGGGTACATTTAAATTAAGTTATCACTTAACTATGTCGTATTTGTAGGTTTTTTTAGCTTTGTCATCTAGATTTATTTATTTAATAGCATTACAGCTCAAATATCATTATGCATTTCATTTTTCTGCAACAACTACATAAATATTTAGTTTATTAACTTTTAATAACAGGACTGTCACAATTTCTGGCCACTTAGACTGCTCAGGATTACTCACTTTAGTTTAAAATTTGTAAAAGTCTTAGGCTAACTCAGCAGGTTGGCCATTCTACCTTTCTTGATAAGTGCGTACTTAAGGCGTGATGCGTACCAAAAAAAGTGCGTACTTAAGCGGTAGTCTACTGTAATATAAAAAGTAAAAACATTAATGAACGTTCAAACGCTGCATTTGTATGATATAACTATTGGCGTCCAAAAAACTTGCAGTGTATTGCTATTGTACGAAACAAAGGATTTTAAACTGTTTGAATTTTTTCAAGAAATTTAAATTTAACTTACAAGTCAGTGCAACAATGTTAACTATTTTCAAGGCCAATCTCTGAGGTTCATGTCGAAAAACTACCCCACCTACGCCATGGGTGTCGACAGTGGAAAATGGGGAAAGATCACGAACCACACCGGAATTTTCCAACACTTCAAGCTGAGGCGCGGCCTCAACGGGGAAGCGGGCACCGTTTCGTTCGAGTCCGTGAAAGAACCGGGGCGCTTTCTGCGGCAAACCCAAAATTACTGGGTCAAGTCGCACTTGAAACAAGACACCGAGCGATTCAAGAAGGACGCGAGCTTCAGGCCGCTTTTGAACAAGTTCCACGACGTACGTTGCTCGCAGTTTCGTTTTTTACAACTTGTTTTAGGTTGAGCGTTACTTAGTCGTGCTGTCTTCTAACAGGGTTTCGTGTCGTTTGAGTCGGTCAACTGGGCGGGGTACTTCATCCGGCACAACAACTACTGGTTGAAAGTTGAATGGGGGTCGAGCGCCACGTTCAAAGATGATGCCAGCTTCAAACTGAGTAAGAAAGATCTGGAATAAAATTTACAAAATAACAACAACTAATAACGTAATAACTAAAAAATAACTATTTCAGCTGATGTCGAAGAACCAGCGAAATTTGATGACAGTTACATCATCTCAGGTGAGTTTTAAATCGTGTGTGTTTTAACAGCTGATGCGTTAAACTTCTTTTTATATAATATACTTTAAGTAAAAGCGAAAACAGGAAAGGAAAGCTGTAGCAACATTTGTTTTTGATATAAAATTTACTCAGTTAGAGAGCAATCAACATTATTAAGACTCGTTTTGTTTGAGTTGTATTGCTAAAAAATAAACTAAGCACGGTACGGATGCTTTGGCTTTCGAATTTTACGATATTCTTGTATAACTTATGTTTGTACAAAATTACTTAAAATAAACTCTAACGACGGTTAACGACACTGAAGCGAAATCAAGTGCTTTTTGTAGCATTAAGAAAAAACTTAGGAAAACGTGAAAAACTTAAGTGCAAAAAGTTAAACTTTAAAGTAAACTGTACGTACACAGCTTGTACTTTGTTATTGCTAACGTTTGTTTATGAATTCACCCACCCACGCAGGATGTTAGTAATTGGTAATTTGCTTTGATTTAAGCAGCTTGCAGCTTGTTGAGATATGTTAGTTAGCACAAAACGCAACAAGCAGCTGAAGGCAGACGTGATTTTGTAAAAGTATTATAGAGCGCATGTTTGCTGGTGCTTCTTTATCGATTTAAAGCTTTTAAAAAGTACAATGGGCACAAACTAATATCTGCACAGATACAAAGCTATAATTCAAAAACTTTTAACTGATGTTTTGTTGAAATAGTTTGAGATTTTAATATATATACATCAAATAGTGACTAGGCATTCTATTAAAAAAATAGCGTTTTAACATGCAAATTTTTTTATACTTTTATATTAACAGTAACAGTTGATAACAACAGTTAGATAGATTTTCAGTCAAAGTTCTAGATACATTATTTTATTAATATTTATTGCTATTCTACGAAACAAAAGATTTTAAACTGTTTGAATTGTTTCAAGAAATTTAAATTTAACTTACAAGTCAGTGCAACAATGTTAACTATTTTCAAGGCCAATCTCTGAGGTTCGTGTCGAAAAACTACCCCACCTACGCCATGGGTGTCGACAGTGGAAAATGGGGAAAGATCACGAACCACACCGGAATTTTCCAACACTTCAAGCTGAGGCGCGGCCTCAACGGGGAAGCGGGCACCGTTTCGTTCGAGTCCGTGAAAGAACCGGGGCGCTTTCTGCGGCAAACCCAAAATTACTGGGTCAAGTCGCACTTGAAACAAGACACCGAGCGATTCAAGAAGGACGCGAGCTTCAGGCCGCTTTTGAACAAGTTCCACGACGTACGTTGCTCGCAGTTTCGTTTTTTACAACTTGTTTTAGGTTGAGCGTTACTTAGTCGTGCTGTCTTCTAACAGGGTTTCGTGTCGTTTGAGTCGGTCAACTGGGCGGGGTACTTCATCCGACACAACAACTACTGGTTGAAAGTTGAATGGGGGTCGAGCGCCTCGTTCAAAGATGATGCCAGCTTCAAACTGAGTAAGAAAGATCTGGAATAAAATTTACAAAATAACAACAACTAATAACGTAATAACTAAAAAATAACTATTTCAGCTGATGTCGAAGAACCAGCGAAGGAATTTGATGACAGTTACATCATCTCAGGTTTTTAAATCGTGTGTGTTTTAACAGCTGATGCGTTAAACTTCTTTTTATATAATATACTTTAAGTTTTAGCGAAAACAGGAAAGGAAAGCTATAGCAACATTTGTTTTTGATATAAAATTTACTCAGTTAGAGAGCAATCAACATTATTAAGACTCGTTTTGTTTGAGTTGTATTGCTAAAAAAATAAACTAAGCACGGTACGGATGCTTTGGCTTTCGAATTTTACGATATTCTTGTATAAATTATGTTTGTACGAAATTTTACAAGATTTTACAATTGAAACATTACACCTTTGTGTCTAAATCATTCATGCAAACGTGTGAAAGATTTTTAATATTAACATTGTTCAGGCAAAGCGTTGAGGTTTGTGTCAAAGAACTACCCGAGTTATGCGATGGGTCTAAGTGGAAAGTGGGGAAAAATTACAAATCAAACCGGAATTTTCCAACACTTCAAGCTGATACGCGGTCTTTGTGGAAATGCGGACACCGTTTCGTTCGAGTCGATTAAATCGCCGGGATATTTCTTGAGGCAGTCCCAGAACTACTGGGTAATATTAAACAAAGAAGATGGCACTGAAGGTTTCAAGAAAGACGCGAGTTTCCGGCCAGTACAGGACGCATTTCATGATGTGTGTGTTTCTTAGCAGTTTTTTGTTAACATTAAGGCACATGTAACGTACAATTTTTAACAGGGTTTCGTATCATTTGAATCGTTCAATTGGTCGGGGTACTACATTCGCCACACTAACTACTGGTTGAAAATTGAATGGGGGTCGAGTGCCTCGTTCAAAGATGATGCAAGCTTTAGTATAAGTAAGAAAGATCTAAAAAATAAACTTAAAATAGAAAAACCTTTATATGTAAATAACATAAAAGTTTATTAGCAATTCAGACGGTTTAACTGCTTAACGGATTATCAAGCTGTAATTCTGTATTAGAAAATATTACTGAGCAACTACGCGATAATTTATAAAAGTGTAGTTGAGTTTATAAAAAAAAGTATGTTTTAACTTATAATACCATATAATGGTTAGGTTTATGTACAAAACTACAAATAAAAATGATCAAAGTTGAGTCAGAATTCTTGAAAGTTATAAAGATAAAGCAAAAACTATTATAGCCTTTTTACAAACTAATTTGTTATGGTTTAGCTTAAAATTTTTATACAGTCTATGTAGTACAAAATGACTTAAAATGAAAAGGAAAAAATTCAAAAATTCTAACTATATGTTTGCCGTAAAATATATTCATTTTAGGTAATGCTGAGGAAATCCCAAAATTTGATGACAGTTACATTACATCAGGTATGTTTTTATTTCAAAAATGTTTCAACAAGTGATACGTTAAACGTTTTGTTTTATTTTTACTTCATTTAGTTGCAGTAATGAAAATTAGTTTTAATAAATTTTGATTTCAATTTATTCTTAACACTGGTAAGTAAACTTTTTTCAAAAGCATTTTTACTTGTTATAAGTCACTTTTATCATTAATTATAAATATAAGTTTAAATAAACATCGAAAATATTGATTTAAAGTCGTTAAGATGTTATTATAAAAATTTAAACTTTTTTAGAAACCTACATATATTAACGGTTAAGATGGCTTAATTTTTTTAACAAACAATTTAAAAAAAAATATGTATGAAAAAAGTTTTCAACATTTAAATGGTTCAGATAAAGCTCTGAGGTTCGTCTCGAAAAACTATCCAAAATACGCAATGGCCGTCGACAATGCCAACTGGGGGAAAATTACAAACGTCGACGGAATTTTCCAACATTTCAAGCTGAGACGTGGTCTCTGTGGGGATGCGGACTCCGTTTCGTTCGAGTCGATCAAATCGCCCGGACATTTCCTGAGACAGTCCAAGAACTACTGGGTTGTGTTGAACCGTCATAAAGACAATGAAGCTTACAAGAAGGACGCAAGTTTCAGGCCAATTACGGGCGCGTTTCATGAAGTACGTTGCTCAAAAATTAAAAAATAAAAATTCTTACATTACCTATTAGTTATACTTTCTATCTTTATACAGGGTTTTGTGTCTTTTGAGTCGGTCAAATGGGCGGGATACTTCATTCGACACTCCAACAACTGGTTGAAGGTTGAAACGGGATCGAGCAATTCGTTTCAAAACGATGCCAGCTTTAGTATAAGTAAGAAATATATACGACAGACTTTTAAAGAATAGCAACCTTTTTATTTTGACTAAAACACAAACAATTGTTTTAGGTTACGCTAAAGAGCTTCCGAAGTTCGATAACAGTTACGTGACATCTGGTAAGAATTTGACAGTTATTGCATTAAACTTTAAAAAAAACTTGTTATAAAGAGTGTTTTAACTAGTTATACTAATCAAAACAGACATTCTGAACAAGCTGTGATTTAATATACGAATTAATTAGTTAAATATAAGACTTGTGCTAAGTCGTTATGACTACTTGTTCAAATTGTTTTTAGAAACATAAGTAAAGCACAAAAATGGATACATTGATTTAAAAAATGTTCGATAGTAGCATAGTAAAGAAGCTAGTTGGAAAACTTACAATATTTTTACGTTTAAGAATACAACAAAGTTATATATGTAAAGCAAACAAGAAAATCTAGAATTTATCAAACAAAGTACTTACAATTCAATTTTATCAGGCAAAGCTTTGAGGTTTGTGTCCAAAAACTACCCGGACTACGCAATTGGTATTTACAATGCTTACTGGGGAAAAATCACACAAAAAACCGGAATTTTTCAACACTTCAAGCTGACACGTGGTCTCTGCGGAAATTCGGACACCGTTTCTTTCGAGTCGATTAAATCGCCTGGGTATTTTTTAAGGCAGTCCCAGAACTACTGGGTGATATTAAGCAAAGAAGAAACTACTGAAAGTTTCAAGAAAGACGCTAGTTTCCGGCCCGTAATGGGCGCGTTCCACGAAGTGTGTTAAACTTTAAAAAAAATTTAAGTTAGGTAAATGCAATGCAGTTTTATTTTTATCATCTTCTTACACAGGGTTTCGTATCATTTGAATCGTTCAATTGGCCAGGATACTTCATTCGCCACACTAACTACTGGTTGAAAATTGAAACGGGGTCGACGAGCGGTTTCAAAAACGACGCGAGCTTTAGTATAAGTAAGAACGATCTGATTAAATTAGAAGGAGTTTTGTGTTTTCACTGAAACAATAAAATACATTTTAGGTGACGCCGGATCCGTGCCCGCCTTTGATACTGCATTTTTAACCTACATTCAAAATGGTTTGTTTGAATTTAAACGGTACTTTAACAGTTTGTGTGATGAACAGTTTTTAGTTTTCTCATTAAGTTTGATGTAATTAATTTCAATGGTTACTAAAACAAAGTTGTTTTAGATAAATAGTGATTTTAATTCACGATGTAGATAGTAAAAATAAAAGAAACAAACTTTAGACTTCTAAAGAAGAATTCTAATTGAAAAATAATGTAAGCAAAATAACAGAAACATGGTTTTCAAACAATTTTTTTTTTTTAAGTCTTAAAATATTTTACAATTTAATTTCTTATAAACGCATACAAAAAAGCATCTGAAATCCGCAAAACAAAGGATTCATAATAGAAATTTTTCAGAGCATACTTTGAGGTTTGAGTCGAAAAATTACCCAAGGTATGCAATGGGTGTTAGTAAATGGAATTGGGGAAAAATCACAAGTTCGACTGGGACATTTCAACATTTTAAGCTGAGACGTGGTCTCTGCGGGGAAGCGGACACCATTTCGTTCGAGTCGGTCAAATCGCCCGGAAATTTCTTGAGGCAAACCCAAAATTACTGGGTGAAATTGAACAAAGAAGAAAACGATGAAGGTTTCAAGAAAGACGCAAGTTTCAAGCCAATTATGGACGCGTTTCACGATGTAAGTTGCTAACAGTTTACAATTTTATCAACTTCAACACTGTTTAATGTTAAATTTTAACAGGGTTTCGTGTCTTTTGAATCGGTCAATTGGCCGGGATACTTCATTCGACATACTAACTACTGGTTGAAAATTGCTAGGGGAACAACAAATTTGTTTGAAAACGATGCCAGCTTTAAAATATGTAAGGCAGATGTAAAATAGATCGTAAAAAACTTTCAAACAGAGACAAAATTTATTTTCAACTAAATTGTAACAATTTTAGGTAATGTCAAAAAAGAAAAACAGCAATTTGAATTCGGTTACGTCACATCGGGTGTGTTTTAGTGTTTAAGTCACAACATATTTTTATAACTTACGTGTTCATTTTTTGAAAATTTTCATCAGACAAGATTTACTGCAAATAAGACACTAAGATTTTTTCACACAAAAAATTGTTTTAAGTGAGACATTTTGCTTTTAACACTCATTTGTTTCAAATTTTTACTTTTAATAAATAAAGTTTTCGTTTTGCTTCGTGGCAATTTTAACTCAATCTTTACTAAACAAAGTTAAAAAAAAAACTAGATAAAAATCAAACTAAATTTAAGCTAAAATTTTACCAAGACTAAATCAAAAAACTGATTTATATAAGTATAATTTTTTTTTATTAAAACTATTTAAAAGTTAGTTAGAACTAAAATAATACTGTTAGAAGTAGAAATTAAACAAGTTTTTATTTAAGTTACAATGAAGTTAAGATTAAATATTACTTTATAAAGTTGATATTTTGATTTTAAATCTAAATAGAATTATAACACTAAAACAAATGAAAACTATAATAAAATAAAGTGTTTATTTAAAAACCATAAACTTATTTTTCTTTAGCAGACATGTTTGAAGTAGTAAAAGAACAAAAAAAATACTTATTTACGCATACTTTTACTAAAAGAATTTCATAGATAACTTTTTAGTATATACACATATATATATATATATCTTTATCTGATATAAATTTCAATTTTATGCCATGAAACGTTTTAATTAACAATATCTAGTTTTCCACCCTCCTTATTGTACAAACACGTAGAGAAACTTTTCCACTTGCATAATGTCACATGTAATTTTATGCAAAACGACGCAAAACTAAAAAAACAAACCCAGGTAAAACACTGATGTTTTCGTCTTTCAACTTTCCCAACCACGTTTGGAGCGCCAACAACTCCGGCGAAGCTTACATCAATCGGCTGACGGGCGGGGAGAGCCAGAAGTTCCAGATAGTGTCCAGCCTCTGCGGCGACTCCAAAGCCGTTTCGATCGTGTCCACCGGCGGTTCTTACTTGAGAAACAGCAACAATACGGTTTTCTTGGCGGCAGTGGAAGGCACGGCTCAGTTCTTCAACGACGCCAGCTTTTACCCGAGCATGACAGAAACGGTTCGTTCCGTTGTTGTTTTTTTTCATGCACGTTTTAAACTCCACGTCTCTCCACTTCCGGCTCGGTTGCAATTCTTTTGTTTTGTTTTCAGGGGTGCGTCACTTTCGAGTCGTACACGGAATCCCGGTCTCTTCATTTGCCACGAGGACTTTAGGCTAAAGCTCAAGGTCGGGTCGGGAGACGACTTCGTGGCCCACTGCAGCTTCAAAATAAGTGGGAGGAGTTTGACATAAACAACTTGCAGTATTTCGAATAAATATTTAAAATAAAAAAATGTGCATAACACTTTTTTAACAAATAAATGAAAGAGGTAGTTTTGAAAATGTTTGGGTTATCTAAAAAAAACTTAAAACTAACAGTAAATACTATTGAAAGCTAAATATATTTTGTTGCATTTCGAGGTAATACTATATAAATACAAAAACAAACACCGTCTGTTTTAAATTTTAACTGTATACAGTTTTTGAAAGCTTTCAGATTATCTAAAATTTAATTAAAAGTAACAGTAACAATTATCAATAAACAAATTAATTATTTTTAATTGCAGGAGAAAATAATCCCCTCGAAGGATTTTATGCCAAAATAGGTTAGTGTCAAACAAATATGTTGACTTTAAAAATATACCTACTTACAAATTAATGTTGTAACAACACATGTTGCTGTTTTTGAAAACGCATTCAATTTACTAAAGAACTGACTACGAAGATGCTATTTAAAAAATTAAAAGTAATTACTGTTTTAACAAAACAGATTGTCAACTACTGTTTTTCGTTCAATTAAGTTTTAAGATAGTATAAAACACAATAATTGAAACCTTGTTTTATAACTGATTTTTGTCTCAGTCTTACTAAAGTCACAAATACTTAATCAATTAAAACAACGAATAAGTTATTTACATACTAAATTTTTATTTTTTAATTAAAAAAATATTAAATCACTTGCTGAAAACTAGTTATATACTCCCTGTTAAACACAGAGGTGGAGTGTTCAAAAAAAACTTGTAAAATTGTTGCGACAGAACAATGATTTTTTTTACCAAATAAACTCAAACAAAAACTGCAGATAAGTACTGGAGGTTCGCGTCTTACAACTTTCCCGACCACGTGTTCGGCGTCAAGAACAACGAGGCCTACATCATGAAAAACAACGGCGACCAGAACCAAAAGTTCAAGCTGGTGCGCGGAGTTTGCGGCCTTCCGGGTACCGTTTCCTTCGAGTGTGCCAACAATGCGGGGACTTTTCTGGAGCACAGCGACTTCGTGCTCTGGTCGGCGAAAGACGACGGCACGAACTTGTTCAAGCAGAACGTCAGCTTCTACCCGAGCAGAACTAAGACGGTTCGTTGCATTTGTAACGGTAGTGTTAATAAAAGTATGACGAAATTAAACGAGGGTCCCTAGCTGGATCCGGTCCGCCCAGCATTTGTTTTCAGGCTTCTAAAGCTTTAGAAACTAATTTTTCAGCTTTTAAACCACTCTTCGCTTTATGATTATCATTCCTGTGAGTTTATAAACGAAGCCTTTATGCTTTTGTAACGGTTTAAAAAAGTGTAGAGCAGGGGCTTGACAGCGTACGGGTCCGACCAACATTAATTTTTGGGTATTTTTATTTTAAAAACTAATATGCAAAGCAAGTAAAGTAAAGAACTTAACAAAGAATATTTTGAAACGTGCTCTAGACTTGGTTTGCAATATACTGAGCAGTTTTTATAAAACGGTCATTGCATCACTGCTTCGGTCTGAAAGAGCCTTTTCTTTGTTTTATACCATAACTTAAAAAAGCGTCACGGCGCTCAAAGCCGTACTTAAGAAAATTTTTCTGCCCCCAGTTTGAAGTTTGGGTTTAGCTTGTTTAATTTTCAATCAAAATTTGCAGGGGCGCGTTCGTTTTGAATCGGTTAACTATGCAGATCACTTTATTTGTCACGGGGATTTCCGTTTGAAGATTAAAGAAGGAAACGGAAAAGATTTCGAAGATCATTCAAGCTTTATAATAAGTGAGTTAACGTCATTTAGGTTTAGCGTGTTTTCAAAATTCGTAATAGGTTGGAGATAATTAATACAACCTTTATATGAAAGATGAGCTGTAATTTGTTTGTATAAATGTTTTGATTTAAAAGAAAAAATTAACTAACAGTAAAATATCTTTGATACGTAAACTAAATTGTTTAATTGCAGGAGAAGCCGAACCCCTTAGTGAATTTTACAGCCATCTCGGTTAGTATTCAACAAATATGCTGGTTATTAAAATTTTACTATAAATAAGTTACACCTACAAATGTATCTTGTTTTTTTTTTGAATACGTATAAAAAATTAACTTAAAAATTAAAAATAATCAAATAATATGTTTAAACAAATCATGAATTTTTGCATACGTTTTAAGTTCATATTTTAAGAACGATCAATGACATATTTACTTGTTTTATGTAAAATTTACCGCTACTAACAAAGATAAGCAACAGCAACATCGATTTTCAAACATTCAAAAAAAAAAATTAATCCATAACATCTTAGCAACTAAAAAGATGTTATTCTTTCGCAAAAACCAACGATAAAATCTCAAACGATGATCAAATATTTATTGTTCAAACGCTCCAGGCAAGACGCTGAGGTTCGTGTCTAAAGACTACCCGGACTACGCGATGGGCGTCGACGGCTGCAACTGGGGAAAGATCACGAAGCGCACCGGAATCTTCCAGCACTTCAAGGTGAGTGCCAGCCTCTGCAAGGACGCGGACTCCGTTTCGCTGGAGTCGGTGAAGTGGCCGGGACGTTTCCTGAGGCAGACGAAGAACAGCTGGCTGGTGCTGGAGGAAATCAAGGATGAGGAAGGCAAGAAGGACGCCAGCTTTCACCCGGTCATGAACAAGTTTCACGGAGTACGTTGCTCATATCAATTTAACTTATATTAACTACTTGTATCAATTTTCCTGGACTTATATCAATTACTTATATCAATTGTTCTGGACTTATATTAATAACTTATCTTAATAACATATGTTAACTGTCCTGGACTTATATTAATTACTTATACTAATTGTCCTAGTTTTTATGTTAAAAAGTATTCGATTTGTCACGTCTCGATAACTAAAAGATTTTAGTCCACCAGGTCCAATAACCAAATATTTTAAACGTTTTTTTTTGACGCTAAATAAGCATAACAACAGTAATATAATTCATAACTTCAAAGCATGTTTTGATGATAATCATGATGTTCAACTGTTTTTATCATCTTCTTACGCAGGGTTTCGTGTCTTTTGAGTCGGTCAGATGGCCAGGATACTTCATTCGCCATTCTAACTACTGGTTGAAAATAGAATGGGGGTCGAGCGCCTCGTTCAAAGATAATGCCAGCTTTAGTATAAGTAAGAAAATAAAATAAAGCTTAAAACATAAACAAAGTTTTAATTACCACTAAAATATTTAAAAATTTTCTAGGTACTGCTGAAGAAGCTCCCAAGTTTGATGACAGTTACATCACAGAAGGTAAGTTTAAAAACCAACCGACTGGTTAAGTGACAATTTAAATTGCATCCAGTTTGATTATTGACGTATTGAACTTTAGAAAACTTTCATAAAACTTAGGTTAAACAAACTCATTATTAGAAAAATATAGTTAAGACGAGTGTAATTTGCACATACAGTTTAAGTTATTTAAAGAACTAACAACCTTTAAACTTGTTTTAATTTTTTTAAAGTACTAGTTAAAAGTGAGCAAAACTACAGAAATAGTGTTTTTCAACGTTACAATACTTTTAACGTAAGTATTTAGAACACATCAATCCTTGGCAAAACAAATTATCATTTGTTCATACGTTTCAGGCAAAGCTTTGACTTTTGTGCCGAAAACCCACCCGGACTACGCGATTGGCGTCGATGACTGCCGGTTTGCGAACATAACAAACAAAACGGGCGCGCTCCGGCACTTCAAGCTGGTGGGCGGCCTGTGCGGGATGGCGGGAACCGTTTCGTTCGAGTCGATCGAGTCGCCGGGACACTTCCTGAAGCAGTGCAAAGACAGCTACGTGAAGTTGACGGAACGGAGACCGAGCGAGAAGTACAAAAGCGGTGCCAGCTTCAGGCCGGTCATGGGCTTGTTCCACGACGTGCGTTGCTTTTGTAGCTTGAGATAAACTTTAAGCGTTTTTTGTTCACGCTACCTTCCAACAGGGCTTCGCGTCTTTTGAATCGGTCAGCTCGTCGGGATACTTCCTTCGACACGGCGATTACAGGTTGAAAGTTGAAAAGGGGTCGGGCGACTTGTTCGAAGACGACACGAGCTTCAGTATAAGTAAGAAATGTCTAAGATGAGGATTTTGCATAAACACGCTTTGTACTTGCTTTAATACATTTGTTAATGCTATTGTTTATTTAATATTATTAATTTCTTATTTAATTATTTTAGCTGCTGCTGAAGAAATTCCGAAATTCGATGACAGTTACATTACATCAGGTGTGTTTTTTTTATCGAATTCACTTCTTTAACTAATGCGTTAAGCTTCTCAACAACTTTTTTGAAAACACTCGTATAAATCTGATAGCAGAAAAAATACAGTTTAAGCAAATTAACCTTTTAAGAAATGAAAACAAACTCTAGACTCGCTTAAAGTGTGATCTACCACACTTCGAGGTTCTTGAAACGCCCATATTCTGGTTTCTTAAAAGTAGTCGGATCCAGCTGGATTTTTGTTTAAAATTTAGTCCAGCATTTAGGCCGGAACCGGATGCAACTAATCGAAATAAGCAATAGTTATGTTCGTGTAAGCAAAACATCAGTATTTTACAAAAATGCGCACTATACTTTAAAGTAGCTTTTTGGGATGATACAAGTAAACCATCCAGCATAAGGAACTCCACAGTATTAGATACATTTAAGAGTTTTACTCGATATAAATTGTATGTTTACTAATACTTACAAGCGTTTTCTCTTTGATTTAGAAGTTATAAATATCTTTTATGAAAAGAGTTAATTTTAATTTAATTCATTTATTTCGAGTTGTAGAAAGTTTTAATTTTTCAATAATAAAACAGTTGAGCAAAACATTTTGCTGGATGGCTTGTGTGGTAGGATATTTTACACAATGGACCAAATTTTTTCGACTAAGACTTTCGCAGGCAACTTTTAATTTCGTCAAGCTATACTTAAAAACAGTTATTTGATTTAGCTAAGCTGAAAATTGTAACAAAAATAAACATGAACTACAACCATACGCTTTCATTTTGATTTGTTAAGTTTTTTTTTCGAACAATTTTTAGTTTCTTTGTTTAGTACGAACTTTATAATTAAAAATTTAGTCGCAAGACGGATCCAACCTACTACCTGTATGTTGTCAACTTCTGTTCTTTGAAACAAAATTGGTTAAATTTAAAACTAAAACACTTAAAGTTTAAGCTTTTTTTTTCATTTATAGCCATTAAAGTCAGAAAATATCATAGGTCAGGAACGAGCTTTTTACGGTCCGAGAGTCTGTCCCGATCCTTCTAGCAAAAAAACAATTTTAGCTTAAAAAAACTTGACTGAGAGAGCTAAAACTTAACATTTCAATGACAAGCTCTTTCAAATATGCTTTCAACTTAACTATTCGTCTACATTAATGCTATTCGACTTTTATTTTAATACATATTTGGTTTAGAAGATTAAAAAAACATATATTGTAAAATTTTATAAAATTGCTTCGGTCAATAAGACTTGTTTTTTGATATGCCTGGATAACGATTGACTTTTCTGATAAGTCTTGCCCCTAGACTATAAAAGCTCCACATTTAAATTTTAGGTAATAAATTAAAAAATGACATTTGAAATTAATATTTTCGAAAGATTTAAATTATCTGGATCCAGTTCCAAAGGGATTACGATTAAAAAGAGTTACAGGATCTGGATCCAGTTGTATCTCATTAAAAAAAAAGCTCCGGCCGAAACTAAGTTTAAGAAAAAGATCTAAATTACCTTTTGTAAAAACCTTGTAAATATTGTAATACTGAATATCAAAGCGCTTAACATTTAAATTTTTCAGGTACAGCTTTGAGGTTCGTCTCGAAAAACTACCCGACCTACGCAATGGGCATTACGAGTCAATTACGAGGAATGATTACAAACAAAACCGGCATCTTTCAACATTTCAAAGTCACGCGCGGCCTCTGCGGACTTGCGGACACCATTTCGTTTGAGTCCGTCAAATCGCCTGGATATTTCTTGAAGCAGACCAAAGATTACTGGGTAAAATTAAAGAAGGAGGAAAACAATGAAAATTTCAAGAAAGACGCGAGTTTCAAGCCGGTTATGAACAAGTTTCATGATGTACGTTGCTAACAGTTTATAAGATTTTATAATGCTAAGAAAGTGTAAGTTTCGTATTACTTTATGATTTCAACAGGGTTTCGTGTCTTTTGAGTCGGTCAATTGGTCGGGATACTTCATCCGACATTCTAAGCGCTGGTTGAAAATAGAAAGCGGGTCGAGCGATTCGTTTGAAAACGATGCCAGCTTTAGCATAAGTAAGAAGGGTCTAAAATTAACACCATATAACAAATAACAGCTTATACTTCGACTAAAACATAATTATTTCAGGTGTTGCTAAAGAAGTTCCCAAATTTGATGCTAGTTACATTGGATCAGGTATGGTTTAAACAAAATAAATTTTAACAACCAATGCATTATAAAATTTGATTCATAATTATATTTACTGGTTTAAATAGTTCGAATAACAAAATAAACAACTTAAACATGTTGGGAATATTTTACGCAGTTTATAAAATCTAAGAAGATTCGATTATGTTTAGACTTGCCTAAGCTACTTTTTTTAATTGTTAGAAACAAACTTTTAGCAAAAAACAAACTCATATTTAAACGTTATCATTTTATTTCCAAAGTTTAAGTTGTTTTAACACTTACAAGAATTTTACGATTTAGAAAACATTTAATTTTTTAACTTTACAACTAAAAATATTAAACTTGCGAAACAAAATAGTTATTAATCAAATTATTTAGATAAAGTTTTGAGGTTTGTGTCGAAAAGCCATTCGGAATATGCGATGGGTGTCGACAAAGATTCATGGGGAAAAATTACAAACGAAACCGGAATTTCCCAACATTTCAAGCTGAGAGCTGGTCTCTGTGGAGATTTGGGTACTGTTTCGTTCGAGTTCAAAAAACTTCCTGGGTATTTCTTAAGACAAACCAAGGGCTGCTGGGTTAAGTTGGAGAAGCAGTCAAGCGACGAAGATTGGAGAAAATGCGCAAGTTTCACGCCAGTTATGGGCGCGTTTCATGATGTATGTTGCAAACAGTCTACTTACATATTTCTTGTAAGATTAAGACGAAAACATTGTGACCTGTTTTCGTGTTTTTACAGGGCTTTGTAGCTTTTGAATCCGTCAACTGGACAGGATATTACATTCGACAATGTGTTTACTGGTTGAAAGTTGAAAAGTGGTCGAACGATGTTTTCGAAAACGATGCTAGCTTTAGTATAGGTAAGAGAGATTTTGTATCATTTTTTAAATAAAAACAAGATTTATTCAAATACTAAAAAATCAAAACTTTAGATGATCCTGAGTGAGAAACTAATATGATTAAGATTTTTAATGTTTAGAATGAATAGTTTGATCGTAAATAACAAACACCAGTGTGGAATTAAACTGTAACTGGTTTTTTAATGCGTTTGGATTAAATAAAACTAGCTAAAACTAAAAGTAAAATTATTGATATCTCAATTTTATTTTTTAGAAGAAGGATCAAAGGAGGAAAATCCCGTTGAAGAATTGTTAAAAAAAATTGGTTAGTGTCTAATAACTGTTTGAATTCAAATAATCATATAATAAGTAAGTTTCACCTTTAAATGCATTTAGTAATTTAAGTATGTTGATAACAACAAATTCTTACAATAATATAAAAAGTTTTAAATATCCAATGTACAACTACACTCAAAACCTTGTACCAGCTTTACTTGAACTATAAGATACAAATCAATTAAATTTAATTCAACCTGGACGGTAATTAGCCTAGAAAACACAGACAACTTATCAAAAACTCATAAAACACATCGTTTCTAAATTACATCATAATCGTATATTATCCTGGACAAGACGTTATAAGGTATCCGAGTGGTTTGCGACTCGATAACCAAAATGTTTTTCGTGCACAGGTCCAAGGACCAAACTTTATGAGCGCTTTATTTATCTTTCAACAAACAATAATAACAGTGATTTTAAAAATCGAACAATCTCGAATAAAACATGCAAGCTTTAAAATAACATTTTATTTCGGTCGACAAGTTAGCAGAACGATAACAATTAACAATATAAACCATACATCAAACAAATAATACAAAACAATTATCAAAGATACGAGCATCGAGATGCTGCCCCTGAACTTTCCCAACTACGCCGTTGGTCT
>NW_028140318.1:22500-29839 GCF_965202585.1 Thalia democratica | reverse complement strand
TCTATTCTTTTAAGCACATCGCGATAAATATAATAAGCAAACAATTTAATAAAAGTAAAATAAAAAAATCAAACATAAGCTTATTTTATATGTTTCATTTTATCTTTATTTAAACTTACTTTTTAAACCTTTATAGTTGTTTTATTTTTTAAGCACATCGCGATAGATATAATAAACAAACAATGAAATAAAAATAATAATAATAATAATAATAATAATAAAAAATCATAAGCTTATTTTGTATGTTTCATTTTATTTTTATTTAAACTTACTTTTTTAACCTTTATAGTTGTTTTATTTTTTAAGCACATGGCGATAGATATAATAAACAAACAATAAAATAAAAATAATAATAATAATAATAATAATAATAAAAAATCATAAGCTTATTTTGTATGTTTCATTTTATTTTTATTTAAACTTACTTTTTTAACCTTTATAGTTGTTTTATTTTTTAAGCACATGGCGATAAATATAATAAGCAAACAATTAAATAAAAATAATAACAAATAAATAAAACAATACGGCTAAACTATAAAAAGAAAACTAAATAACTGATAAATACTTGTAAAACATTATTTGAAAAATGTATTTTGAAACACAACACGATTGATTTATAAATAATAATATATTTTTAATTTGTGTAGTTCATTTAAAGTAGTCTCCCTTTTTGCTTCTGGTTTTATTAGAGTTATATATAACAATAAATGGTGTAGTTTATTTAAAGTAGTCTCCCTTTTTGCTTCTGGTTTAATTAAAATTATATAACACATACTATAGTAAGTTAAATAAACTATAGTAACTTTATAAAACTACTTTACAAAATACATTTGTATAATTTAATAACTTTAAAATAACTATCAAGAATAAAATAGAATAGCTTTAAGTTTAGTATACAATTGGTATGTAAATTGTGTAGTTTATTGAAAGTAGTCTCCTTATTTGCTTCTGGTTTTACTTGAGTTACATAACGTTAAATAAACATACTTAATAAACGTAACCATCAATACTGTCATTTTAATAAAACTAAGTACAAATACATTGAATTAACATAGAACTTTAAAAAGCCTTCGCTAGTATCTGTTGGTAACAGTAAATAACCTATTATGACTCACAATACAGGAGTGCGAAATTTATTTTTCATTTGATTTTTCAGGTATTTATTTATTTGTGGAAATAAACTTTTTTATTACATTAGAAACTAATTGAATTTTTCCTATAACTATACCTATTATTATATTTAGTATGCTTAAAAGTAATAAAATGACACGTCGCGATTATATAATAAACAAACAATCAAACAAACAAAGAAAAAAAAAAAAAAAAAAACTATTTTTTTAAACTTATATTTCAACTATATGTCTTATTTTATTTTCATTTAAACTTACTTTAAACCTCTGTATTTGTTATATATATATTTCAACACAATACGATTAAACTATAAGACAAACAACAAAATAAAATAATCACATTAATAAATACACTAAGCAAATAGCTAGAATAAATATAAATAGTTCAATATATACAATATATTTCTTCCATTTTTAAGTTACTTGTTAAACATATTTATTTAAAAATGTTTCTTTAGAATATAAAACTAACAGTTCTACAAATAAAGAAATTAAAAAGCCAATACACATAACACTAACTTTTCATAAATTAGATATGCAAATATGAACAAAATAGTAACTAAATTCTAAAGCTTTTGTAAACTGTGAACTTATAAACTTATAATAATAATTGCATATTCACCATTCACAATAGCTTTTTATTTAGTACACAACTGGTCTGTAAATTGTGTAGTTTATTGAAAGTATAATCCCGTTTTGCTTCTGGTTTAAATAAAGTTATACAACACATACTAAAGTAAATTAAATAAAGTAATTCACTACTATCGTATTAAATAAAACCAATTTACAAAATACATTAATTTAAATTAAAGTGAACTTTGAACTTATAATAATAATTGCATATTCACTATTCAGAATTTCTTTAAATTTAGTACACAACTGGTCTGTAAATTGTGTTGGTTCTATTCAAGTACTCTCCTTGTTTGTTTTGTTTTAGTTGTATTTATTTTTAGATACTAGCACATTCAATACACATAATAAAGTAAACCAAATAAACTCTATTAATTTAAACTAAGTACAAATACATTAAGTTAATACAAAACTTTAAAAAGCTTTTGCTAGTATCTGTTGGTAACAGTAAATAACTTATTATGACTCACAATACAAAAGTGCAAAATTTATTTTCGTTTGATTTTTCAAGTAGCCACGCTTTTATTTGTTTTTGGACAAAAAGACTTTAAAGTTTTAGTATAAAAGACTAGTTGTATTAATTTTAACTCAGAAAATTGTACTCTACAAGATGGTGCCATTATTTTTTCGATATCTCAAACTGGTCAAACCACTTTTTTAGCGCTCTAATTGGTTTAAACAGCAAATAAGCAAACAGCAAATAACGTTATCTGATTGGCTAAGGTTTTTGTTTGCTAATAACTAGAATTTTCTTTTCTTTTAAGCGTTAAAGAAATGTAAATAAACGAGTAATAAGTATAAATAGGTCAGAAAGAAAAATAGTACAAAAAAGATGAATTCAAAAAGCAAAGGCCTACGGCACGTGGTATTCCCAAGCGGTCACCCATCTAAGTACTAACCACGCCCGACACTGCTTAACTTCCCAGATCGGACGAGATGGGGTGTACTCAGTTGGTATGGTCGTAGGCGTTTGAAGGCGTTTACAAGCCTTTATAAACCCTTCGGTTTATTTAAAAAACCTATTTGCACTTGATTTACAATCAATTTGATATTTTAAAATTATTCCTTATAAAATTTTAACCTGAATTAACTTTTTTTTTGTTTTTTTAATCAACAGTTACTCCCAAACTGTACTAAAACTGTATTGTAACTGTACAAAAGTGTTTGTTTAAATAATTGTTATCTATAAATTACCTAAGACCAGGAAAAGTAGAAGTAAAGTTTATTGAATTATTAAATAAATAAAATAAAATCGTAAAATAAAATAATACAATATGTTTACAATTTGTCATTGATCTATCCATTTATGTTATTGCATTACAAATACAAACATTGCATACATTCAAGAGTATTATTCATCAATCTTTTCAATATAATAAGTTTTAAATTTATATTTATTTTTAAATAATTCCTGACATTTTAGATTACCTGAGATTTTTTTTTAATTAAATTAATTTTAGTAATTAAATACTTGACGTTCTATTTTGTTTAATTTGATAACTCAACCATGTTTATTTTTTTTACTAATTTAAAAGAACTATTAAACTAAAAGACATTACATACAGCTTCTAAAAGTTTTAAACACCTTAAAAAATATTATTATTTTAAAGATATATTAAAGAACTAAACAGATATTACTCCTAAAAAATCTTGTTAATAATATATAAAAAGTACTCAAAGTCAGACTCGGAAATATATATACTGTTGTATATCTTACTTGAAGTTCACTGTAATTGACACTGTATAACAAAATTATAAAAATCAACCTATTTATATAGCAAAATATTTCTTTATCTTTGTCGTGGCGCGGTGGGTCAGTGGTCTTATCAGCTGACTCATAAGCAGAAGGTTGTAAGATCGAATCCCGCTAGTCGTCACGAAACACCACTATCGTTCAATGTTCGGGCTTCAAATTCTTTGAGATTATACTGTACTATTTATCTATCTAACTAATCTATCTAACAAATGTTGTTCAATCTAGGTTGTGGGTACTTGGGTCGAGTAATGCCTTTGACTTACAATCTGTTGTGGATTGACAATATTCCTCTATCTATCATTAAACAAATCTATCTAATAAATGTTGTTCAATCTAGGTTGTGGGTACTTGGGTCGAGTAATGCCTTTGACCTACAATCTGTTGTTGATTGTCAACATTCCTCTATCTATCAATAATGATTATATTCAATAATAAATGTTGATTAATTCAGTTGTAAGAAAACCAGTGCGCTGGTTAGGTTGGGTAAGGCCTTCGACTTACAATCTTGGGGATTATCAACGTTCATCACAAGTACAGTAACGATCTCATTGAATTTCCAGTTGGAACATAGGATTGTAGTGGTGGCCTACTTTGTAGGTTTTTTGCCTAGTTTGTTTTTTGCCTAGTAGTGTTTGCCTAGTTTGACAAACTATAGTATATATATTGTATAACTTTACTTGTATTATTTTTTATTTAAATTACTACTTATTATTAAAGAATTAAATTTTTTTAGAAAAAAAAACTATGTATTTTAACTAATGCTTATATTATATGTTTTGTTTTATTTTTATTCAAACTTACTTTAAACCTCTGTATTTTTTATACAATACGATTAAACTATATAACAGAAAAATAATTAAATAATCAAACTATTGAATAAGCAGTTAATTAGTGTGTTTTTTTATGCTTCTTTCATTTTTAACTTACTTGTTAACCATATTTCTTTTATTAAAGTATAAAACTAACAGTTACTAAAATAAAATAATCATAAAGTCAATACACAAAACACTAACTTTTTATAATTTAAATATGCAAACATGAATATAGTTATGAATCTATTATTTATTCAAATAGAATTATTCAAAGCTTATAATTATAAAGCTTTTGTATAATGTTTCAATTACAGTGAACTTTAAGTAAGATAAGTTTTTTTTTTTGTAATAACTACAAAATTGGTATTTTAGTTTATTATTAGTAACTAAATACTTATATTTATTATATTTAAAAAAAAACATCTATACTAACTCTAATTTCAAAGCATATTAAATACAAATTTTACCAACTAAATATTTATTTTTATTTTAATTATTATAACTTTCAAACATAAGCTTGTATACCTTATATACCTATATACCTCATATAGTAGGCTTGACATAACATAACATTATTTAATTCTTTTTGTTTGAAATAAACTCATTTAGTTATTAGTAAATTACAACATAAATGTTTATAACAATATAACTAAGATTTAGCTTTTGAGTTAGTAAACTTTGATAGTTTTCTTTTAATAGTTTAATAATCTTTATTTAAGTTCAAGCAAAATTGCTATATATTTAATACACATACAAAAGTAAACTAAGTAAACGTAATTCAATAGTTTCTATTAAGTAAAAGTAATTACAAATACATTAAGTTAATACAAAACTTTAAAAAGCTTTTGCTAGTATCTGTTGGTAACAGTAAATAACTTATTATGACTCACAATACAAAAGTGCAAAATTTATTTTCGTTTGATTTTTCAAGTAGCCACGCTTTTATTTGTTTTTGGACAAAAAAACTTTTAAGTTTTAGTATAAAAGACTAATTGTATTAATTTTAACTCAGAAAATTGTACTCTACAAGATGGTGCCATTATTTTTTCGATATCTCAAACTGGTCAAACCACTTTTTTAGCGCTCTAATTGGTTTAAACAGCAAATAACGTTATCTGATTGGCTTACGTTTTTATTTGCTAATAACTAGAATTTACTTTTCTTTTAAGCGTTAAAGAAATGTAAATAAACGAGTAATAAGTATAAATAGGTCAGAAAGAAAAATAGTACAAAAAAGATGAATTCAAAAAGCAAAAGCCTACGGCACGTGGTATTCCCAAGCGGTCACCCATCTAAGTACTAACCACGCCCGACACTGCTTAACTTCCCAGATCGGACGAGATGGGGTGTGCTCAGTGTGGTATGGTCGTAGGCGTTTGAAAGCGTTTACAAGCCTTTATAAACCCTTCGGTTTGTTTAAAAAACCTATTTGCACTTGATTTACAATCAATTTGATATTTTAAAATTAATCCTTATAAAATTTTAACTTGATGTAAGTATTTTTTTTATTAAAACCTTTTTTTTTGGTGTTTTAATTACAATTACTCCCTGTAACTTTATTTAAGACTTTGTTTAAAAGATTGTTAACTATATTCTATATTAAATACTATGATTAGAAGTAAAGTTTATTAAGTGATTAAACTAAATAAAAAACAATGTTAAAATAAACATGTTGTGTTTAGTTTGTTTTACTATTTCTCATTGTTCTATTTATAGATGGTTTTGTTTTACTTCAAGAATATTTATAGTTAGTTTCTAAAGAATATCTCATACTACATCAGATTTTACGATTAACTTAATTTTAGGTAATAAAATATTTGACGTTTAATTTAATAACTCATCTATGTTTATGTTATAAAATAATAGTATCTAATACACATACATTATAATATAATAATATGTATAACTAGTTGTTTTACTTTAAAATGAATAATTAAGTGGAAGAATTAAAAGAACTCACATTTTTGAAGAGAGCGTGGAAAACCAGAATAGTCTTTTAAAACATTTATTAAATTATCGATAAATATAGAATACAATAGAATTAAACATATAAACGTAACTGTGGTTGCTTAGAAACTGAACAAGAAAATTTTTAATAAAAATATAAAATAGTTATTATATAGAATTAAAATAAAATAAAAGTAATATAAATTATATTTTTAAACTAAATAACAATTCACGAGCAATATTAGCGCATATCAGAGTATGAGTTTATAATAAAGGAATTGCTTCCTTGATGTTGATACTTACCTTATTCAAATAGAATACATTTTCAGCAATCAGGCTTGTGTTTATCTTAGCGCGCGTAACACAACGTTTGTGGGTTTTGGCACACTTTTGTCGATAGTGGGCGCCCCGCCTTTTAAGTACAGAAATTTCGGGAATTTTCGATTTTCGGAATTCTGACTCGACAGATCGTTTTTGTTTGGTCCAGAGACCCCGTAAAAAATTTTTCAGCCCATTTGAAGCATGATGAAAAAATGTTATTTCGACCCCCTTTTTTTAGGGGTTACGGGGACATCAACCCATTTTTTGGGAATAAAAAACTCCTAGAAAAGGACCACTTTTCTTCTTTTTTCGAATTTCGACTTTTTATTTTTTTGGAAAATTTTTCTATTTTCTTTGTTTGTTCTATTATAATGTCGAAAATATTTTTTTTGAGCTTCGCAACGCATAAGGACTAACGTAAGGTAAGTTTTAAAAGATTTTTTTTTTCGATAATTTTTTCTATATTTTTTGTTTGGTCCATTACAAAGTCGAAAATATTTTTTTACGGCTTCTAAACGCGTGTAGATTAACCGTAGGTAGGTTATTTCGAAATTTAAATCTTTCAATATTAATAATTTTTTAGTAAATTGTTCGATTATGAGGTTTTTATGGCTCTTTCAGCACCCAATAAGTACATTAGAAAATAAAACATGAAATAAAAACATCAACTAAAATGAAAATAACATATTCTGTGAAAAAACCTACGAAAATTCTTTATGAAATTTTCTTTGTCACATAATTGG
>NW_028140318.1:7500-17500 GCF_965202585.1 Thalia democratica | reverse complement strand
CTTGCGTGCTGAATTATTACTCCCGCTGTCAGGAAGCAACGCGACCGAACTATAACAGTTACAGGGCTCGGTCCCTTCGAAGAAGAGACGTCGCTTGAAATCAAATTTCGATTCGTTAATGATCCTTCCGCAGGTTCACCTACGGAAACCTTGTTACGACTTTTACTTCCTCTAAATGATCAAGTTCGATCGTCTTTTCGAACACCGGCGAGTGCGTTGCCGCACGTACCAGGCTCAATCGGAGGACCTCACTAAACCATTCAATCGGTAGTAGCGACGGGCGGTGTGTACAAAGGGCAGGGACGTAATCAACGCAAGCTAATGACTCGCGCTTACTGGGAATTCCTCGTTCAAGGGAAACAATTGCAAGTCCCTATCCCTAGCACGACCGGGGTTCAACGGATTACCCGGACCTTTCGGCCTAGGGAACACACGATGATCCGGTCAGTGTAGCGCGCGTGCGGCCCCGAACATCTAAGGGCATCACAGACCTGTTATTGCTCAATCTCGTGTGGCTAAACGCCACTAGTCCCTCTAAGAAGTTGTCTCCGACCCAATGGGTCGAGCAGCTATTTAGCAAGTAAGAGTCTCGTTCGTTATCGGAATTAACCAGACAAATCGCTCCACCAACTAAGAACGGCCATGCACCACCACCCACAGAATCAAGAAAGAGCTCTCAATCTGTCAATCCTCGCTGTGTCCGGGCCGGGTGAGATTTCCCGTGTTGAGTCAAATTAAGCCGCAGGCTCCACTCCTGGTGGTGCCCTTCCGTCAATTCCTTTAAGTTTCAGCTTTGCAACCATACTTCCCCCGGAACCCAAAGACTTTGGTTTCCCGGAAGCTGCCGGACAGTTCTTAAGTTCGACACTGCCCGATCGCTAGTCGGCATCGTTTAAGGTCAGAACTAGGACGGTATCTGATCGTCTTCGAACCTCTGACTTTCGCTCTTGATTAAAGAAAACATTCTTGGCAAATGCTTTCGCAGTCGTTCGTCTTGCGCCGATCCAAGAATTTCACCTCTAACGGCACAGTACGGATGCCCCCGTCCGTTCCTATTAATCATTACCTCGTGCTCCGAAAACCAACAAAATAGAACCGAGGTCCTATTCCATTATTCCATGCAACATTATACAAGCGTAAAGCCTGCTTTGAACACTCTAATTTTTTCAAGGTAAACTTGCCGGACCACCGCAACACTCAGTTAAGAGCACCGCGAAGGCACCGACCAACAAGAACAACGAGGCCAGTGCTAGCCTTTCGACCGACCAACCTCGCCGTCCCTATATCCAACTACGAGCTTTTCAACCGCAACAACTTAAATATACACTTTTGGAGCTGGAATTACCGCGGCTGCTGGCACCAGACTTGCCCTCCAATGGATACTCGTTAAAAAGTTTAAAGTGTACTCATTCCAATTGCAGGACCTCGTACGAGGTCTGCATTGTTATTTTTCGTCACTACCTCCCCGAGCCGGGAATGGGTAATTTGCGCGCCTGCTGCCTTCCTTGGATGTGGTAGCCGTTTCTCAGGCTCCCTCTCCGGAATCGAACCCTGATTCTCCGTCACCCGTTACAACCTCGGTAGGCCGATACCGTACCGACGATAGTTGATAGGGCAGTTGCTTTAATGAGATGTCGCCAGCACTAGGCCGTGCGATCCGCAAGCTTATCCAGAGTCACCATTGTAACGACCCGAAAGCCGGTTAGTTTTGGTCTGATAAATGCGCGCCTCACGTCAGTTCGGCGCTTTACGCATGTATTAGCTCTAGAATTGCCACAGTTATCCATGTAAAAGCGTACAATCAAATGAACCATAACTGATTTAATGAGCCATTCGCAGTTTCACTGTACGTGAGCTCGTACTTACACTTGCATGGCTTAATCTTTGAGACAAGCATATGACTACTGGCAGGATCAACCAGATAACTATCCGAGGGCGTTTAAACCCGTTGCTCGACTGAGCGTTTTTACTGTATAAATACAGACCTTTTCTATCACTCGGCTTAAAAGCCTTGCGAACGTTACTGAAAGTCGGCGCCGGCCTTTTGCTGTTTAAAGCGCCAGCCCGCGTCGACTGCAGCATGCAGCTATACAACTGACTGTTCTTTCTCCCGACCAACCGTTTGCCTTCTGCCGGTTAACTCGTCAGCAGCAACACGCCATCTGTCTGCTGCAGTTACCCGCCTCGAGCCGTGCCTGCCTGCGTCGGCTACTCGTCTCGACGACTTCGCAAAGCTATAAGCCTACCGCCGCTGGACGCTTGTAGTTTTTCATACGCTGCTCCAATGCGTTTACATAGCACGTTCGCCGCCGCTGCAATAGCCGCGCCTCGGGTGCTAAACAGTAATGCTTTAAGCCCGCTTTCTCGCCAAGTCGACCGAACGCACAAACACGTCTCTCTCACTAGTGTAAAGTAATGCATACGTGTATGATGCTCAAATGTTGCTGTTGAACTTTTTTTGCCGATTTTTTTCAATTTGTTTGTTTCTTTTCAATTATTTTAATGTTTTAAGCTTATTTATGCTACGTTTAAATGTTTTAATACTTTTTTTATACTTTATTTAATATGTTTAAAAGAAATAAATAAAAAATAATATATATAAACTACTTTTTTTAATGTTTTAAATATGTTTGTTTATTATAAATAAACTTTATTTGTATTATTTTTTATTTAAACTTACTTTTTAAATCTTTATACTTGTTTTATCGTTTTAAGCACATTGCGATAAATATAATAAACAAAAAATTGAATGAAAATAATAATAATAATAAAAAAAAAAAAAAAAACATATGCTTATTTTATATGTTTCATTTTATTTTTATTTAAACTTACCTTTCAAACCTTAATACTCGTTTTATTTTTTTAAGCAGATCGCGATAAATATAATAAACAAACAATTAAATAAAAATAAATAAAAATAAAATAAAAAAATCAAACAAAAGCTTATTTTATATGTTTCATTTTATCTTTATTTAAACTTCCTTTTAAACCTTTATAATTGTTTTATTTTTTAAGCACATCGCGATAGATATAATAAACAAACAATGAAATAAAAATAATAATAATAATAATAATAATAAATCATAAGCTTATTTTGTATGTTTCATTTTATTTTATTTAAAACTTACAACTTAAACCTTTGTATTTGTTCTATTCTTTTAAGCACATCGCGATAAATATAATAAGCAAACAATTAAATAAAAATAAAATAAAAAATCAAACATAAGCTTATTTTATATGTTTCATTTTATCTTTATTTAAAATTACTTTTTAAACCTTTATAGTTGTTTTATTTTTTAAGCACATCGCGATAGATATAATAAACAAACAATGAAATAAAAATAATAATAATGAAAAAAAAATCATAAACTTATTTTATATGTTTCATTTTATTTTTATTTAAACTTACTTTTTAAATCTATATAGTTGTTTTATTTTTTAAGCACATGGCGATAAATATAATAAGCAAACAATTAAATAAAGATAATAACAAATAAATAAAACAATACGGCTAAACTATAAAAAGAAAACTAAATAACTGATAAATACTTGTAAAACATTATTTGAAAAATTTATTTTGAAACACAACACGATTGATTTATAAATAATAATATAATTTTAATTTGTGTAGTTCATTTAAAGTAGTCTCCCTTTTTGCTTCTGGTTTTATTAGAGTTATATATAACAATAAATTGTGTAGTTTATTTAAAGTAGTCTCCCTTTTTGCTTCTAGTTTAATTAAAGTTATATAACACATACTATAGTAAGTTAAATAAACTATAGTAACTTTATAAAACTACTTTACAAAATACATTTGTATAATTTAATAACTTTAAAATAACTATCAAGAATAAAATAGAATAGAATAGCTTTAAGTTTAGTATACAATTGGTATGTAAATTGTGTAGTTTATTGAAAGTAGTCTCCTTATTTGCTTCTGGTTTTACTTGAGTTACATAACGTTAAATAAACATACTTAATAAACGTAACCATCAATACTGTCATTTTAATAAAACTAAGTACAAATAACAATACAAATACAAGAACTTTAAAAAGCCTTCGCTTGTATCTGTTGGTAACAGTAAATAACCTATTATGACTCACAATACAAGAGTGCGAAATTTATTTTTCATTTGATTTTTCAGGTATTTATTTATTTGTGGAAATAAACTTTTTTATTACATTAGAAACTAATTGAATTTTTCCTCTAACTATACCTATTATTATATTTAGTATGCTTAAAAGTAATAAAATGAAACGTCGCGATTATATAATAAACAAACAATCAAACAAACAAAGAAATAAAAAAAAATATTTTTTTAAACTTATATTTCAACTATATGTCTTATTTTATTTTCATTTAAACTTACTTTAAACCTCTGTATTTGTTATATATATTTCAACACAATACGATTAAACTATAAGACAAACAACAAAATAAAATAATCACATTAATAAATACACTAAGCAAATAGCTAGAATAAATATAAATAGTTCAATATATACAATATATTTCTTCTATTTTTAAGTTACTTGTTAAACATATTTATTTAAAAATGTTTCTTTAGAATATAAAACTAACAGTTGTACAAATAAAGAAATTAAAAAGCCAAAACACATAACACTAACTTTTCATAAATTAGATATGCAAATATGAACAAAATAATAACTAAATTGTAAAGCTTTTGTAAACTGTGAACTTATAAACTTATAATAATAATTGCATATTCACTATTCACAATAGCTTTTTATTTAGTACACAACTGGTCTGTAAATTGTGTAGTTTATTGAAAGTATAATCCCGTTTTGCTTCTGGTTTAAATTAAGTTATACAACACATACTAAAGTAAATTAAATAAAGTAATTCACTACTATCTATTAAATAAAACCAATTTACAAAATACATTAATTTAAATTAAAGTGAATTTTGAACTTATAATAATAATTGCATATTCACTATTCAGAATTTCTTTAAATTTAGTACACAACTGGTCTGTAAATTGTGTTGGTTCTATTCAAGTACTCTCCTTGTTTGTTTTGTTTTAGTTGTATTTATTTTTAGATACTAGCACATTCAATACACATAATAAAGTAAACCAAATAAACTCTATTAATTTAAACTAAGTACAAATACATTAAGTTAATACAAAACTTTAAAAAGCTTTTGCTAGTATCTGTTGGTAACAGTAAATAACTTATTATGACTCACAATACAAAAGTGCAAAATTTATTTTCGTTTGATTTTTCAAGTAGCCACGCTTTTATTTGTTTGTGGACAAAAAGACTTTAAAGTTTTAGTATAAAAGACTAATTGTATTAATTTTAACTCAGAAAATTGTACTCTACAAGATGGTGCCATTATTTTTTCGATATCTCAAACTGGTCAAACCACTTTTTTAGCGCTCTAATTGGTTTAAACAGCAAATAACGTTATCTGATTGGCTTGAGTTTTTATTTGCTAATAACTAGAATTTACTTTTCTTTTAAGCGTTAAAGAAATGTAAATAAACGAGTAATAAGTATAAATAGGTCAGAAAGAAAAATAGTACAAAAAAGATGAATTCAAAAAGCAAAAGCCTACGGCACGTGGTATTCCCAAGCGGTCACCCATCTAAGTACTAACCACGCCCGACACTGCTTAACTTCCCAGATCGGACGAGATGGGGTGTGCTCAGTGTGGTATGGTCGTAGGCGTTTGAAAGCGTTTACAAGCCTTTATAAACCCTTCGGTTTGTTTAAAAAACCTATTTGCACTTGATTTACAATCGATTTGATATTTTAAAATTATTCCTTATAAAATTTTAACCTGAATTAACTTTTTTTTTGTTTTTTTAATCAACAGTTACTCCCAAACTGTACTAAAACTGTATTGTAACTGTACAAAAGTGTTTGTTTAAATTATTGTTATCTATAAATTACCTAAGACCAGGACAAGTAGAAGTAAAGTTTATTGAATTATTAAATAAATAAAATAAAATCGTAAAATAAAATAATACAATATGTTTACAATTTGTCATTGATCTATCCATTTATGTTATTGCATTACAAATACAAACATTTCATACATTCAAGAGTATTATTCATCAATCTTTTCAATATAATAAGTTTTAAATTTATATTTATTTTTAAATAATTCCTGACATTTTAGATTACCTGAGATTTTTTTTTAATTAAATTAATTTTAGTAATTAAATACTTGACGTTCTATTTTGTTTAATTTGATAACTCAACCATGCTTATTTTTTTTTTACTAATTTAAAGAACTATTAAACTAAAAGACATTACATACAGCTTCTAAAAGTTTTAAACACCTTAAAAAATATTATTATTTTAAAGATATATTAAAGAACTAAACAGATATTACTCCTAAAAAATCTTGTTAATAATATATAAAAAGTACTCAAAGTCAGACTCGGAAATATATATACTGTTGTATATCTTACTTGAAGTTCACTGTAATTGACACTGAAAAATTGACACTTGAAGTTCACTGAAAAATCAACCTATTTATATAGCAAAATATTTCTTTATCTTTGTCGTGGCGCGGTGGGTCAGTGGTCTTATCAGCTGACTCATAAGCAGAAGGTTGAGAGATCGAATCCCGCTAGTCGTCACGAAACACCACTATCGTTCAATGTTCGGGCTTCAAATTCTTTGAGATTATACTGTACTATTTATCTATCTAACTAATCTATCTAACAAATGTTGTTCAATCTAGGTTGTGGGTACTTGGGTCGAGTAATGCCTTTGACTTACAATCTGTTGTGGATTGACAATATTCCTCTATCTATCAATAAACAAATCTATCTAATAAATGTTGTTCAATCTAGGTTGTGGGTACTTGGGTCGAGTAATGCCTTTGACCTACAATCTGTTGTTGATTGTCAACATTCCTCTATCTATCAATAATGATTATATTCAATATTAAATGTTGATTAATTCAGTTGTAAGAAAACCAGTGCGCTGGTTAGGTTGGGTAAGGCCTTCGACTTACAATCTTGGGGATTATCAACGTTCATCACAAGTACAGTAACGATCTCATTGAATTTCCAGTTGGAACATTGGATTGTAGTGGTGGCCTACTTTGTAGGTTTTTTGCCTAGTTTGTTTTTTGCCTAGTAGTGTTTGCCTAGTTTGACAAACTATTGTATATATATTGTACAACTTTATTTGTATTATTTTTTATTTAAATTACTACTTATTATTAAAGAATTAAATTTTCTTAGAAAAAAAAAACTATGTATTTGAACTAATGCTTATTTTATATGTTTTGTTTTATTTTTATTCAAACTTACTTTAAACCTCTGTATTTTTTATACAATACGATTAAACTATATAACAGAAAAATAATTAAATAATCAAACTATTGAATAAGCAGTTAATTAGTGTGTTTTTTTATGCTTCTTTCATTTTTAACTTACTTGTTAACCATATTTCTTTTATTAAAGTATAAAACTAACAGTTACTAAATTTATATTTATTATATTTAAAAAAAAACTTCTATACTAACTCTAATTTCAAAGCATATTAAAACATACAAATTTTACCAACTAAATATTTATTTTTATTTTTATTATTATAATTTTCAAACATAAGCTTGTATACCTTATATACCTATATACCTCATATAGTAGGCTTGACATAACATAACATTATTTAATTCTTTTTGTTTGAAATAAACTCATTTAGTTATTAGTAAATTACAACATAAATGTTTATAACAATAAAACTAAGATTTAGCTTTTGAGTTAGTAAACTTTGATAGTTTTCTTTTAATAGTTTAATAGTCCTTATTTAAGTTCAAACAAAATTGCTATATATTTAATACACATACAAAAGTAAACTAAGTAAACGTAATTCAATAGTTTCTATTAAGTAAAAGTAATTACAAATACATTAAGTTAATACAAAACTTTAAAAAGCTTTTGCTAGTATCTGTTGGTAACAGTAAATAACTTATTATGACTCACAATACAAAAGTGCAAAATTTATTTTCGTTTGATTTTTCAAGTAGCCACGCTTTTATTTGTTTTTGGACAAAAAAACTTTAAAGTTTTAGTATAAAAGACTAATTGTATTAATTTCAACTCAGAAAATTGTACTCTACAAGATGGTGCCATTATTTTTTCGATATCTCAAACTGGTCAAACCACTTTTTTAGCGCTCTAATTGGTTTAAACAGCAAATAACGTTATCTGATTGGCTTGAGTTTTTATTTGCTAATAACTAGAATTTACTTTTCTTTTAAGCGTTAAAGAAATGTAAATAAACGAGTAATAAGTATAAATAGGTCAGAAAGAAAAATAGTACAAAAAAGATGAATTCAAAAAGCAAAAGCCTACGGCACGTGGTATTCCCAAGCGGTCACCCATCTAAGTACTAACCACGCCCGACACTGCTTAACTTCCCAGATCGGACGAGATGGGGTGTGCTCAGTGTGGTATGGTCGTAGGCGTTTGAGAGCGTTTACAAGCCTTTATAAACCCTTCGGTTTGTTTAAAAAACCTATTTGCACTTGATTTACAATCAATTTGATATTTTAAAATTAATCCTTATAAAGTTTTAACTTGATGTAAGTATTTTTTTTATTAAAACCTATTTTTTTGGTGTTTTAATTACAATTACTCCCTGTAACTTTATTTAAGACTTTGTTTAAAAGATTGTTAACTATATTCTATATTAAATACTATGATAATTAGAAGTAAAGTTTATTAAGTGATTAAACTAAATAAAAAATATTGTTAAAATAAACATGTTGTGTTTAGTTTGTTTTACTATTTCTCATTGTTCTATTTATAGATGGTATTGTTTTACTTCAAGAATATTTATAGTTAGTTTCTAAAGAATATCTCATACTACATCAGATTTTACGATTAACTTAATTTTAGGTAATAAAATATTTGACGTTTAATTCAATAACTCAACTATGTTTATGTTATAAAATAATAGTATATAATACACATACATTATAATATAATAATATGTATAACTAGTTGTTTTACTTTAAAATGAATAATTAAGCGGAAGAATTAAAAGAACTCACATTTTTGAAGAGAGCGTGGAAAACCAGAATAGTCTTTTAAAACATTTATTAAATTATCGATAAATATAGAATACAATAGAATTAAACATATAAACGTAACTGTGGTTGCTTAGAAACTAAACAAGAAATTTTTTAATAAAAATATAAAATAGTTATTATATAGAATTAAAATAAAATAAAAGTAATATAAATTATATTTTTAAACTAAATAACAATTCACGAGCAATATTAGCGCAATGTCAGAGTATGAGTTTATAATAAAGGAATTACTTCCTTGGTGTTGATACTTACCTTATTCAAATAGAATACATTTTCAGCAATCAGGCTTGTATTTATCTTAGCGCGCGTAACACAACGTTTGTGGGTTTTGGCACACTTTTGTCGATAGTGGGCGCCCCGCCTCTTAAGTACAGAAATTTCGGGAATTTTCGATTTTCGGAATTCTGACTCGACAGATCGTTTTTGTTTGGTCCAGAGACCCCGTAAAAAATTTTTCAGCCCATTTGAAGCATGATGAAAAAATGTTATTTCGACCCCCTTTTTTTAGGGGTTACGGGGACATCGACCCATTTTTTGGGAATAAAAAACTCCTAGAAAAGGACCACTTTTCTTCTTTTTTCGAATTTCGACTTTTTATTTTTTTGGAAAATTTTTCTATTTTCTTTGTTTGTTCTATTATAAGGTCGAAAATATTTTTTTTGAGCTTCGCAACGCATAAGGACTAACGTAAGGTAAGTTTTAAAAGATTTTTTTTTCGATAATTTTTTCTATATTTTTTGTTTGGTCCATTACAAAGTCGAAAATATTTTTTTACGGCTTCTAAACGCGTGTAGATTAACCGTAGGTAGGTTATTTCGAAATTTAAATTTTTCAATATTATTAATATTTCGGTAGATTGTTCGATTATGAGGTTTTTATGGCTCTTTCAGCACCCAATAAGTACATTAAAAAATAAAA
>NW_028140318.1:0-2500 GCF_965202585.1 Thalia democratica | reverse complement strand
ACGCTCGAGCCGAGTGATCCACCGCTAAGAGATCTCTCGTGTTAATCAATCTCAATGCAACCAAAAAATCGTGTTCAAAAAGAAGCGGCCGCGCCAGCACTTGCGTGCTGAATTATTACTCCCGCTGTCAGGAAGCAACGCGACCGAACTATAACAGTTACAGGGCTCGGTCCCTTCGAAGAAGAGACGTCGCTTGAAATCAAATTTCGATTCGTTAATGATCCTTCCGCAGGTTCACCTACGGAAACCTTGTTACGACTTTTACTTCCTCTAAATGATCAAGTTCGATCGTCTTTTCGAACACCGGCGAGTGCGTTGCCGCACGTACCAGGCTCAATCGGAGGACCTCACTAAACCATTCAATCGGTAGTAGCGACGGGCGGTGTGTACAAAGGGCAGGGACGTAATCAACGCAAGCTAATGACTCGCGCTTACTGGGAATTCCTCGTTCAAGGGAAACAATTGCAAGTCCCTATCCCTAGCACGACCGGGGTTCAACGGATTACCCGGACCTTTCGGCCTAGGGAACACACGATGATCCGGTCAGTGTAGCGCGCGTGCGGCCCCGAACATCTAAGGGCATCACAGACCTGTTATTGCTCAATCTCGTGTGGCTAAACGCCACTAGTCCCTCTAAGAAGTTGTCTCCGACCCAATGGGTCGAGCAGCTATTTAGCAAGTAAGAGTCTCGTTCGTTATCGGAATTAACCAGACAAATCGCTCCACCAACTAAGAACGGCCATGCACCACCACCCACAGAATCAAGAAAGAGCTCTCAATCTGTCAATCCTCGCTGTGTCCGGGCCGGGTGAGATTTCCCGTGTTGAGTCAAATTAAGCCGCAGGCTCCACTCCTGGTGGTGCCCTTCCGTCAATTCCTTTAAGTTTCAGCTTTGCAACCATACTTCCCCCGGAACCCAAAGACTTTGGTTTCCCGGAAGCTGCCGGACAGTTCTTAAGTTCGACACTGCCCGATCGCTAGTCGGCATCGTTTAAGGTCAGAACTAGGACGGTATCTGATCGTCTTCGAACCTCTGACTTTCGCTCTTGATTAAAGAAAACATTCTTGGCAAATGCTTTCGCAGTCGTTCGTCTTGCGCCGATCCAAGAATTTCACCTCTAACGGCACAGTACGGATGCCCCCGTCCGTTCCTATTAATCATTACCTCGTGCTCCGAAAACCAACAAAATAGAACCGAGGTCCTATTCCATTATTCCATGCAACATTATACAAGCGTAAAGCCTGCTTTGAACACTCTAATTTTTTCAAGGTAAACTTGCCGGACCACCGCAACACTCAGTTAAGAGCACCGCGAAGGCACCGACCAACAAGAACAACGAGGCCAGTGCTAGCCTTTCGACCGACCAACCTCGCCGTCCCTATATCCAACTACGAGCTTTTCAACCGCAACAACTTAAATATACACTTTTGGAGCTGGAATTACCGCGGCTGCTGGCACCAGACTTGCCCTCCAATGGATACTCGTTAAAAAGTTTAAAGTGTACTCATTCCAATTGCAGGACCTCGTACGAGGTCTGCATTGTTATTTTTCGTCACTACCTCCCCGAGCCGGGAATGGGTAATTTGCGCGCCTGCTGCCTTCCTTGGATGTGGTAGCCGTTTCTCAGGCTCCCTCTCCGGAATCGAACCCTGATTCTCCGTCACCCGTTACAACCTCGGTAGGCCGATACCGTACCGACGATAGTTGATAGGGCAGTTGCTTTAATGAGATGTCGCCAGCACTAGGCCGTGCGATCCGCAAGCTTATCCAGAGTCACCATTGTAACGACCCGAAAGCCGGTTAGTTTTGGTCTGATAAATGCGCGCCTCACGTCCAGTTCGGCGCTTTACGCATGTATTAGCTCTAGAATTGCCACAGTTATCCATGTAAAAGCGTACAATCAAATGAACCATAACTGATTTAATGAGCCATTCGCAGTTTCACTGTACGTGAGCTCGTACTTACACTTGCATGGCTTAATCTTTGAGACAAGCATATTGACTACTGGCAGGATCAACCAGATAACTATCCGAGGGCGTTTAAACCCGTTGCTCGACTGAGCGTTTTTACTGTATAAATACAGACCTTTTCTATCACTCGGCTTAAAAGCCTTGCGAACGTTACTGAAAGTCGGCGCCGGCCTTTTGCTGTTTAAAGCGCCAGCCCGCGTCGACTGCAGCATGCAGCTATACAACTGACTGTTCTTTCTCCCGACCAACCGTTTGCCTTCTGCCGGTTAACTCGTCAGCAGCAACACGCCATCTGTCTGCTGCAGTTACCCGCCTCGAGCCGTGCCTGCCTGCGTCGGCTACTCGTCTCGACGACTTCGCAAAGCTATAAGCCTACCGCCGCTGGACGCTTGTAGTTTTTCATACGCTGCTCCAATGCGTTTACATAGCACGTTCGCCGCCGCTGCAATAGCCGCGCCTCGGGTGCTAAACAGTAATGCTTTAAGCCCGCTTTCTCGCCAAGTCGACCGAACGCACAAACACGTCTCTC
>NW_028140317.1:0-29911 GCF_965202585.1 Thalia democratica | reverse complement strand
GCTTAAAAGAATCAACTGCCGTTATGTATGTGTTGAAAATACAGGTTAAATTACCTCTTAAAAATTCAATAAATTTTAAGGCTTTAAAATATCTAATGCTATAGTCACTTATTTGTAGTTTTGTGATTTTTAGTTGTTTGTTTAGAAGGAAGTTTAATTTTTGCAATGAAATTTGTCCTCTACAAAATTTATAACTACGTCATAGTGTTTTGTAACTTTTGTATTAATGTAAAACACAGTGCAATTCAAACTTTACCAGCTGAGGATTAAATTATATAGCTTTTTGAAACATATGTATTGTTTTTTTGAATTCAACAATTTGCAATAAACTATTTAAAAGCCCTTCAAGTGGGCTCTGTGGAAGGTTAACGCCAGACCATGTTATTCCTAACTACAAAAAGACTTAGCACAAAGAAAATCGAACTTTTAAGTGTGTCATACAGTAAAACAAATTTTATAATAATTTGAAAAACACACTTGAAATACGGAGTTAAGTACAAAGTGATTGAGATGGGAATGTTCATCCCTTCGATGGTGATTGAAATAAACAAAATCTTCAATGTTGTAATGACTCCTGATAAATAAGACGATTTTTTTATTGAAAACATCAAAATAAAACTCGGTGCTAACAAATTAGTTTGTATATATTCACTAGTAAACTATTAAAAAAATAAAATAATAATGCCTAATTATTACTAATACCACTGAGTATTAAGAACTATCAGTTTTAATAATTTGCACATTGAAACTAAAATTGCATAGAAAACTGCATAATCCATATGGGTACAAATATAAATCATTTTTTATCTAATGCTTACAGTTTTACAATAATAACAACTTTGAGGCAGTTCAAACATTTACTATGATAAATTTTTCAATAACCAGTAACTATCGTATTACATGAGGTAAAAATAAAACAACTATAAGTCAAAAATTAACAAGAAAAAACTTTTGCTGTTTAGTTTACAAATGTGCGTGCACAGAACTTGTGTCCAACACTCAACTGTGTTAAGTACGTACATTTTAATTTTATATAAAGGTAAATAAAGGTAAACTTATAAAAATTATCATTCCAAACCTTATATACTCTAAATTTTCCTCTCTTCGCAAAACACAAACTCCAACCACTTGACTGCCAAACTCTGCAACAAAAACCCCCATTTCTGAAACTCCTTGAAACAAACGAGTTTCATTGTAGTTTCTAATGTCATCTAGGAGAATACTTTTATATGAAAGACATTCTGAGAACTTTTTTATCTGCGTAAGTTTTACTTTTTTTAAATAAATCATCAATTTTTTATTTAATTTAGCTTGAAGTTATTTTAGTTTTTATTTTCTCTCACTCTATCTCAAAACTTACATATTGTTGGCAATTATTATATATTGCATATTAAAAGCAAGCAAACTTGTTGTTGATCATCACTAGTCGCCCTTCTTACAGAGAATTTGGATGTGAGGAGGCTATCTCGGTGCAATACGTACAACTCATGAGGATTATTCGCTCTCAGCCGAGGTACTACTCTAACAAAATTCTTTAACAATGGAAATTCTGGCACTAAGTGGGGTAAAGAGATAATTGCGTATTCTTTGTCAGGAAATAACCTTTATTTTTTAAACAATGTGTTTAAAACATAAGTAGTATTTTTAAAATAAATATTAAGCTTTTTCATTTTAATTCAGTAAATGACTTATGTTTTTCTATTTACAATAAGATAAACGCTTTAAAAAATTAACTTTTGCATTTAGTAAAAAAATTTTGTGTAAATAGTAAATGATTAAAATTTTAATTTTTAAGGCATATTTTTTTATTAATTTTAAATTTCTAACTTTTCAGGGAATTTTTTTTAAGAGCATTAAATAATGTTAGTTCTGACAACTTATAGACTAAAAGTTTAGCTTTAGGCTAACGAAAGGATTTAAACAATTAGAACTTTATTTAAACATTTGGTGTTTTTCTACAATCTAAATTTAAGTTTTACAGTATTTAGTAGTTAAGTGACCGTAAAATATTTTTTCAATACTTTTTGAATGGCATATTTTACCTTTATTTTTGAAAAGACAATCTATAGTACATATATATAATTGAATTTGTAAATTTATACACATAATAACTTACTGTACTAAGTATAATAAAAAAGCATAAGAAAACTAAACTAAAAGTCATTTCAGGAAAAATAAATTAATAAAAAAAAATTATCTTAACTATTTATAAAATATAACTTCTTATAAAAGTTTTGTGTTTTCTACCAGTTTAGTATCTGACTTCAATAAAGAATCTTTTGAAATAAATTTCTAACCACTATACCACTTTTTTTTTTAAGTTTTTAGAGCTGCGGAAAACATATGCTAGTTAAGCTAATTGCACATACATTAGGTAAGATTTGTACTTAAGTAAAAACTAACATTGTTCTACGTAGGTTTCATTTAAGCAGGTTTGTATTTTATTTTTTAACAAAAAAAAATGAAACGACGTGCAAAAACATAGAAACAGCTTTTTAAATTCAAAAGTTTATTTAAATTAATCGAATATTGTGTATATACTGATAGATGATCTGAAAATGTCAATCTTTTAAAACATTTGTTCTCCTCTACTAAACCCTTAAAAAAAGTGTTTTGCTATAATAATTAAGAAACTAATGAATTTACTAATCTATGTAAGTTTAATTTATTTTATAGCATAGTAATCTGCTATAACTATTAAGTACTACCTAAAAGAAAATAAAAACACTTATTATTTTTTTACATTTCACTGAAAAGTTATTTATATACAACTACTATACTATTCAATACAAATGCAGACAGCTAGTTTTTTTTATCGACTTTATATATAAGTATATTAATGTATTATCAAAATTAATTTGAAATAACTGAAACTAACTTGAACATCTTTGGTAGAAAATCAATTGATCGCGTTTCATGCTGCTCTTCAATGCAAAACAATTGAATACAGAAGGCATTAGACTCTCCAAAGTATTTAGACTGAAAAGACAAACTTATTTTAAATACAGAATAAAGTAATAAAAACTGTTTTAACTACATTATTCTATGGCAAAAAGTATACATGTAAGAAGAAATTAAAAAATACTCTTTGAAATTACTAAAAACAAAGTTCTGATACCTTTTAAGATAGTATGAAAAAATTAGTTCAACAGAAATTACTTATTTATTTCTACTCCGTTTATAATTTAAGTATAAAAACACTGAAAGAATTTTAAAACACGCTTAAGTTTTATTGTAAGTATAACACAACTAAACTAAAAATTACCATAAACCTGAGACAAAGGCTTTTCTTTATAAACTTCACTACAATACATAGGATTCAAAACAGTGCTTTCAATAACTGGAGTAGGCTCATGCAGACTCGAACTCAATCCGTCGCTAAGTTTTCTTTTAACTGAACTGTTGCGGCTGTTTGAAATGTCCTTTGTTGATTTATTATCAGAAATTGACTTATCAGGTAAAGATTCTTCCGCGTGTTTAAATTGACTGCTTCTGAAAGATTTCAATTCTGCTGAAAGTCGTGGGCTTTTTGAATTAATTGCTAGTTTTGATAACATTAGAGTGTCTTTCTTACTACTTTCTTCGTTTTGTAGTTTTCTACTTTTTGATTTGTTGTTGCTTTTTGTATCATATACACTCAACTCGTCGAAAACCATTTCTTTAAACATATTAAACAGTGAACTTTAAAAGTAAAGTTTACTTAAAAATTACATTTTCGTGTATAAGTACGTGCTACAAGTAAACTAGAAAAATCATTTTACATCTAAAACATTATGTGTTTAAAAAAAAAACTTAATGATATTTAATTCTATATGATATATTTTTCGTATCTAATCGAAATTTCGTTACTCGACTGGCAAAAATTTTTTTAAATTCCAGGTTTTTCAGTGATTTTTGTTTGAAATTGCAATTTGAAAATTTGCAGAGAATTACTTAAATTTCGTAAGAGTTAAATTTTTAGTAATTTTTTTTTGTCAAGTTAGTTTGCACCTTTCGTGAAGAAACTATCTAACTTTCGAACATTGATACATTATAAAAATATTGTGTAATTGTAAAACTGTACAAAGAATTTGATAGACAGTTTTGAAATCTACGATAAGATCAATTTCTAAAACAAAGGTGGTTATTCTCTTATATAACCTTGATAAAAATTCTAATACTTTTTTTTTAATTCACAATGCACTACTAAATTGCGTTTCTAAAGTTTAAAAAAGATTATTTTAAAAAAGTTAATAGCAAAAAAATTCTAATTTTGAATATTTTTTACATAAATACTTAAATACACATTGGGTAAAATATTAACATAGATAATAAAAATTTTAATTGACATGTTCCTCAGTTCAAAAAAAATACACTAATATTATGGGCATAGGGGTCCACCTTGATTTTTACAAGTCGATTTTATTTTACTTTTTTAACCGTTTAAAATAATTCAAAGCAACTTTTGAGATAAAAGCGATCAAAGACGGTATACTCAATAGGTTCCTAATGAAAGGCGCAAACAAAAAACACAAAAATAAAGACTGTTTGATTAAAAATATATTTTCTCCTTCATTTTTTAACCAATCTTCTTAAAATTTTCACAGAAAGTCTTACTAAAATTTAAATAGAGTTAATGCTGAACTTTTTAATTTTGAAAAAAAAATATTAAAAATTAAACACCTTTTTTTGTTTTATCTTTAATTTCTACTTTACAACACTTTTAAAATCGCAACATTTAAAGTCTTTTAAACTATAAATGAAACATTTCCTGAAACTTTGAGGTCTTTAGTTAAAAAAATGACGGAGAATAAAGACTTTTAGTGATTTTATAAATTTAAAAAATTGACCCTGAAAAATTTTTGGTCCATAAGTTTGAATTGGAAACTTTTTAGAAAAATTACAATATCTCAAACGTTGAATAATTTTTTTTAATTCTATAAAAACTGGCTTGTAATTTGTACTTGAAGCTTTCATATAAGAGCCAGTGTTAATTTATGTGAGAAAAAACATTGGGTACCCCCCTATACCCTTAATACTTTAGTAGTTATTTATAATATATAATTGGCTAAAATATTTAAAAAACCTTTAGACTCAAAAACTGGCTCTTCAGATACTTCAGGTACTTTATCGAAATCCGCAACATCATTAATTTCAAGAAAACACTGAGAATTCAACACTTGCTTTTGTATTTCGCTATCGTAAGAACTATCTGAATCAACTTTTGGCTTGTTAACTTCATCATCAGGATGGGGTTTTGTAAGTCCATGAAAAACATCCAGCTCATAAGATTCCTAAATTATAGAAAAAAAATCGAAGGACTACTTTTACTTTTTTATGTTTAATCACTAAAATCAATAGTGTAAAACTAATGTACACACACTAAACATTAGACATAATGAAACTCCAATGTAGAAAATTGTCGTCTACAAACAGCATACATTTCTTGAAGGAATAATGTTTTTTTTTTACATAATTTGTACACTTTTAACCTTTTTTTTTCATTACCAACTTTTTTAGAAGTAAGCAAAAAAATAGTTTATTGTATAAACAAATAACAACTTTTGCAATTTTCTTAAGAAATACAATCTATATAAAGTTTCCTTTTATCGTATTTTTCATTGAACGACAAAAAAGCGCTCAAAAAATTTGGTCAAAGGACGAGGAGTATGAGAACAACTTTCGCTTATCGAGTTACCTCATGGATACATTTTAGTATTTTGTCCAGGACAGTTTTACACCTTTGATCAGAGATTTAAAGATTTCAGCGAACTTTTCCTTTAATAAGCCAAAAAGTTTTTTGTCACAAAATTACAGAAACTAAATTTTAGAACTTTATAGATTTTTTTAACTATTCAAAATATAAATTTAAATTAAAGTGTTTGTTAACAAAAGATCCTAGCGAAACAAGTTCACTGGAATATATAATAACAATAAACTATACAGTATCCTTATTTTATTACACTTACATATGTTTCTGTGTGTTAACGGATTTACACACTTCAACTGAGCTCTGTAAAAAAATAAATACTGTAAGGAAAGAATAGAAGCTAAAGTAGGTGTATACATGTGTTTATTTAAAAGTTGGTGTATACATGTGTTCATTAAAATAAAAATAATTGCTATATACCATTAACCATATAGATTATTAACCATTAACCTTTAAAAATCTATAGCAATTATTTTTATTTTAATGAACACATGTATACACCTACTTTAGCTTCTATTCTTTCCTTACAGTATTTATTTTTTTACAGAGCTCAGTTGAAGTGTGTAAATCCGTTAACACACAGAAACATATGTCAGTGTAATAAAATAAGGATATTATATAATTTGTTATTATTAGATTTTTTTTTACAAATTTAAGTCAACTGCTTTCAAGTAAAGTTTCTCAAAGTAAATTACAAAAAGTTTATCTAAAATTAGTCATATGTTTATTTTAATTATGGCTAACAAACTGTATAAGAAATTTATTTCTTTTTGATTAGCTATCATTTATCAACTAAGTTTTACTTCTTGCATAACAAATCTATTGAAATTTTTTGTTTCAATTTTAAGTATTTAATTCAAATTCTATTTGAATATAATTTTTTATATAAGCACTTAAGAGGTCTTTAACCGAAACTGAGTTTGCATTAAAAAGTCTTGAAATGATTAAATAAATATATTATTTCTCCTCTAGAAGTTGAGAGCTTTTTATCTGTTTTCGAAAAATCAAAACATATAGTATTTAAATTAACAAAGAATTTTCTTTAATTAGAAAAATATTCTGAAAGCTTAATTCAAAATGTACGAAAAAAGTACATTTTTATAAAACTTCTGTTTTCAATTCTTGTATATTATACAGAACCACATGATTCAAATAACTTTTTAAGAGTATTCACTTAAAAAATAAGTAAGTTTAAGTAAAAGAGAAAATAGACTTATTATGTTGTTAAAAAGTCAGTTTATTATTTACTACCTATAAAAAAAAAATGTTGGAAAAGTTTAAATATTTTTTGTTCAAAATAAAAATTTTGCTAGTTTTTCTATACGTAATGTTATTAAAATTGAATTTAGTTTTACTTACTAACACTATAAAACAAAAATTCACACCCATGACTACCACAATTTTAAAAACTAATTACTTGTAAAAATTTGGTGTTCACTTGGTTGCAAATACTCATAAAACCAATAGCAGTTCCTTTAACTTCAGCTGATAAACACTGATTATTTGAATCCTGAGCTTCAATCGTTTCTGATATGAAAAAATCTCCGTAAGACTGTAACAATTATTTCTAAGTAAAATTTTCAACAAAAACAATTTTTTTAAATAAAGATTAGCAATAAAAATACACACGTTAATTAATCTATAAGGTTAATTTCGAATTAAACTCTTTGATAATTATAACTTATAGAAGCAAATAACTTCAAACTTTTTATTTCAAAGTCGCATTTATCACAAGCTTTTATTTTTCTAAAATACACGATTTAAACATGATTAGCTTCTAAATCGATATCTTTTAAAGTCGAGTATTTTCTAACTAAAAACTTTCTTGCCTTAGATATCATAAATAAGTTTGCCTCTATTTTTTATATTTTAAAACTGTAGAGTTTAGATTAAATATAAAAAATACATTATATTTAGTTTAAATTTACTTTCAATTCAGTTACAATTTAACTTTAGTTCTTAACTTATATAACTATCTTTTATCTCACGTACTTTTAATTTAAAAACAACTTATTTTTCAACTTGACCGATAAATTCAAAATGAAAAAGCACAACCGTACTGTGTAAGAAACTTTGAATTAAAAACGTAACAAGTTAGAAGAGTAACAACTTAAATTATACAGCGTATTTAAAGTTTTTTTTTTGACTTCTTAAAACAGTTTTATCATACGTAAAATAAACTACAATGTTTCTTAACTTTCATCTTGATTTTAAATTTGAATTAAATTATTTACACTAAGAATGTTTTGAATTAACAGCTGCATCTCTGAACAAATTATGCGTAGTTTGAAAAATAATATTAATTTAATCAGAAAACTAAACAACTTTAAATATTTTATTTTCCTAAAACAATAAAACTTACCATAATCTAAGAGTTATTAGAAAAAAGTTACCAGATAGTAAGCATCATATAATTTCAACTAAATGTTAGTTTTATTCTTAATGCTGGTAATTACTTTTGTAAGCAAAGAGTCGAGTCTCGTAAACAGTGGGGTCAAATCATCAGTGTCTTCAACAACTGCTTTTCGGACATGAAGAGTTGGAAAATGGTCGTGTCTTCTGGTAACCAGTAGATTAAATTCTCCTAGTTGTTTAAATGGTTAGCATACTTAAATTTATCAAGGTGCTACTAGCTGTATAAACATCAGCTTAGATAGTTATATTTCAATACAATAGTTATTGAAACGCGCAAAGAAAACTTAAGATGAGAAGTTGGAAAAATATTGCCCACAAGGTACTTTTCAGCTAAAAACATACTTATTCAACGAAACTTACAATTAAGCTCTTAGTTATCTAATTTACTAGTGCCTTAATATAACTTATTCTATCACAATATTTGTTTAAAATAGCAGTTATTTATTGATTACTACAATTATTTTAAACAACTACAGCCCGTGGATGACATTTCTATATAAAGTTTGGCCCCGAGCAAATTTTAAAGAAAAACTATTATTTTATTTTAAAAAGACTGCTAAGCCCTGCTTTTGATGAACCTAAGATAACTATTCTAAACATAAGCTTAAAGCTTTGATATCTATACTATTTTTACTTTTTAAGGATCAATAAAGTAAAACCAAAGTTAATTATAATATTGAAAACAGTAGGGCCATAGGTAATATCTGCATCTTGAACCCAATCAAAATGGTTAACCTTACGTGAAATACGTACCTTACAATTAAAGAAAAAATTTATTTTTTACACTTGATAATATCTAATATCTACTTATTTTAAGTAAAAGTATTCTAGTTTAAAAAATTAATAAATTAACTAATATAAAAAAGTATTATATTTGCATTAATCATACTGATAACTTTCTTTATTTCTTTTTGTTTAGCAAAGTAAAAAAAAATTTTTGTCCTTTCTCATTTTCAAGATTTACATTTTACTGCGTAGTTTACGCAGGTGTGTACCTTATTGATGTCTCTGTATTACTACTTTCTTCTATTAATCTATACTTAGAAAAAGTCAATGAACTTTTAAGCTAAAGATTTCATAAGTAATATTAACAAGGTTCCTGAAATTTTAAAAAGCACTGTTTTTTATACTTGTTTTTTATATGTACTGAACAATTTTTACAATAAAACAACCTCAGTACTAAAATAATCTTTTTTTTTTATCTAACAATATAATAAACCTTAAACTTAATTACACTTAATTTAAAAACTTATTTTACAAAATAATCAAAAATGTTTTAATTTTCAAAACAAAAATATTAAATGATTAAACTCAGTACAGTGCATACTCGCTTATCCGGTCCTTTGCTAATCAGCCGAGAAGTAGATTTAATTAATTCAGCTAAATTTTAAAACCAATATCAATTAAAATGTTTACATTGTAATTTGTTTTCAATAAATTGAATTTAAACTTTATCAAAGTCTTGTTTTGTCTGTTTTAATTGTTTTGACCTTTGAAAAAATATAAAATAAATTACATTAACAAAAATAGGTTAAAAACAAAACAATGGTTTGTCTTTTCCGGCCAAAGGCTAATCTAAAAAAAGCTTGCCAAACATGACTGGATTAGCGAGGAAGCACGGTATTAGGAAGCAATATTTTTAAATACCTCCACTGGAAGAGAAACATTGAACTTTTGTAAACATGCTTTCTAATGCTGGCTCAAGTTTAATGTCAATTTTGACAAGAAGAATAACAAAGTACAGTTGTGGTATAGCGCTGAATACAGCCCTCATCATTTCTGATAATGCTGACAATGGATAGTCTGGATGAGCCACAAAATAATGCATGTAGAGACTATAAAAATTTGCTTTGGTTAAAACTTATTTGCTAAGTTGTATTAGTTTTTTTTTCAATAAATAAAAACCAGATAAAACAATGGACTAGAAAAATTCTATATAATAAAAAAAAAACAATAGTTTTAAAGGTAATTTATTTTATTTACTGAAATACGAAGAGAAACACAAATGAGTTGCAAAATTAAGTATTGTGGTTTCAAGTTAGATTTGTATTCATTATAAGATTATTCTTTTGGAACGTCTAAACTAATGTAGTTAAAGTAAAAAGTTACAATTAGATAACAAAATGAAGTACATGAAAATAAATATTATTATTTATTACGCAACATTGGACCCAAGTATCAAAGTCTCTGACATTTAAACAGAAAACAAACAAAAAATATAAAGAAACAAGTTTTGGAACACATCTAACTTTCAAAAAGGGCAAAATAAAAAATCACACTAAACATAGGTTGTTTCTGCAGTAAAATAAACGGAAACTTGGTGTACAGAAGAGCATAACACTTGAAAGCATATAAATATGTATAAGAACTACGACTAAAAAGTATTTAACTTAGTTTTAGAAATTTATACTTTAAATAAGCAAAATTTAACTAATCATAAATTTTGATAAAGATTTAGAAGCTTTAAGTTATTAAAACATTTAAGTTCCTACAAAATTAGTAAAACAGTTATTCATTAATTTTTTAATGAAGCGCATGAAAAATATAATTATGTAGTAAGTAGTGATCTACCGGATCAACTAGTTAAGATCCGGAAGGATCCGGATCTGGCCAGATCCGGTTATGGATCTTGGAACCGGTAGATCATTAGTAGTAAGTAAACATCAGCAGTAGCTAATTCGGTAAAGTTTAATTATTGAATCGTTTTTTTTTTTTGGGTATTTATGAATTTTTATAATCAATTATATTGTCTAAATTGATTTTTTTAGGCTTTAAATGAAAACATTCTATTTTCACATAACAAAACAATTTACGGAGTCATTTATTTTACAAATAATTGTTTTGTGGAAAAAATCATTTTGCCATAGACTAATATTTAAATCAGATTGACATGTTATTTTAATATTGTTTCCTCTTAAAACAAAGCTTTTTGAAAAAAAAAGTGGATTGAAAAACAATTTTATGTAGACCATTTATATATTTAAAGAGATTAATTAAATTAATTTTTTATATACAAGAGATCTTGGGCTTAGTTTAGTCAAACTTTATTGATACAATATATTAGGTATATTAAAACAATACATATTAAACTTGTAAATTTCCTCTGTATTGATTTGGTTTTGATAAAATATTTTTTTAGATAGGGGACCAAATTGGAGTTTGGAATCCAGATTAACCACATATAAACTATAAACAATTTTGTAATAGTGATAACTTTATTACAGGGTTGCCACGCAAAATTTTGTAAATTTAACCTGATTTTTCAAGATTTTGACTGATTTAGCCTGGCTTTTACCTTCTTATTAACAACGCATTTTAGTACGCACTTCTTATTCAGTATCAGTACATATTTTTGAACCAAAATAAAAACTCTCTGTCGAGCTTCTTTTTTATTTAGACTAATAATTATTAGCTACAAACTTTCTATTAAGTAGCTGCTGTGTTCAGAGTGTGTACTTCAACGAAAGATAACTGTAATAATAAGTCTTTGGAATGTAAAGAATATATAATATTAACTTAACTATAAAGAATTTTGCACTTAACTAGGTACACTTTTTTCTCACTGCTTACCTCTTTGCAAATAATCTCTAAGTGTCACAAATGTGAAATAAACTGCTGGCAAAGAATTTATAATTAAAACACTTAAACTAAATTATAATTAATTCTGCAAAACGAAAAGTGGTGTTAAAAACTAAACATTTGTTATTTACTTCGTTGAAACTTTTTTTTTAATTATATCCCAATTTATACCAAAAAAATAGCCTTGATCTTTCATAAAATATATAAATAAACCTTACAAAAACAAACAAAATAAAGAAAATAACACATTTAATGAAATAGTAACTATAATTAATAAACAAGCGTGAGGCTCTTTTTAAAAACTTTGAAAATATATTAACTTTAGACTAATGTACTATTTAGGAAATCATGATACATAAAAATAAAACTCTATCTAAAAAACAGTTTAGAGTGTAAATGTCCTAAAAAACTATTTAAATAGTATAAACTGTAAACTAATAACTGTAAAAGACTTAATATTTACAAAGAAAATCAAGCTTTAAACAAAAATATAGATAAAAATTGGTTGAAAAACGTGAAAAACCTCAACTATTTTGATACTTTTTTCACTGTAGAAAGCAAACTAATCTTTTTATCTAAGCTAGAAGTTTTGCGTTTTGCTTTCACTTTGCTGTATCTTCAAATCTTGTAGCTCTCGTTTTCTAACATCTTCCTTCTGACTTACTTGTTTCCCTTTCAAGATTTTTTGTATTCTTTTTTTGCAATATAGACTTTGGTATATATCAAAATTTAACTATGGAAGTATCCTTGCTACAGATCATAAATACTAAAAATATTACATACAACCACTACTTGTTCAAATAGGGTACTAGTTCAACATGTTTATAGGAAAGTTTTGTAATTTTAGTCTGACTTTATAAAGGATTTTTTTGTTTAATTTTACCATTCGAAGGCTTTGGAATTTAATTATTTTGTAAGTAAATTTATAGGAAAATTTTGTAATTTTAGTCTAACTTTAAAGGAGTTTTTGTTACTTTTTTTTACCATTTTAATGCTTTGAAAATTAAGGAACTTTGTAAATTAGAACTGACAAATTCTGACATTTTGTTATTTTGACCTAAATAAACTGACATTTTGCCATTCTAAAATACTCACTTAGTCTGACTTTTTCCAATTTTTCCAAAAAAAACTGACTTAGCCTGATTTCGCCTGACTTAGCCTGACTTGTGGCATCCCTGTATTAGTTTCAAACTTGTTAACACTAATTAGTATGAAGTTAATCCAAACTTATATACGTGATTAAGCTGATCGTTGGATTTAAAATTTTAAGATATATGGATTTATAATTCCCTAAATACTGTCACTGAAGGTAAAATAGTGTTGATTAAAAGGGGTAGGTTTGCTTTGGAGGATATTAAGAATTCGATATCTGTTAGATTTAATTTAAGCATTCTTGTTTTTAGCTGTTGGTAAACACTATTTAAAGTTATTTGACTTATCAAAATACTTGACAACATTTGCATCACCTGCAATTAAATTTATTTCACTGAACATAATAATTTCTGTTGCAACATCATAAATGTGTCAAACAAGGCGACCAATAGGGTGCTTGTAATAAATATGACGTTAGAGTTTTCAGCTAATTCTTTTATATAACAAAATCAGCTTGTGCAAAATTTTAGCTTTTTTTTAAATACTATCATGGTTACGTTTTTTTATTTACTGAAAACAACCTCAGTGTATACTGTATGGGTCACAAAAATGTGACCTTGAGTTTTTAGCTGATTTTTTTTTACATGAGGCAGTCATCTTAAAAACACAGTGTGTACAATTTAAAACAATTCTAAAAAAGTTTCACATAGGAACTTGTTGATATCATGAAAAAAAAACTTGTAATTTTACAAAAACTACAAAAAATGATAAAAAATTACGGAAAATGAAGAATAGCCTCCATGAAAAACGTTCTTCAAATTGTCTTTAGTTCCGCACAATTTGTTTTTGTGGTAATTGCCACATGTAAAACAATTTTTAGCTAAAAAATCTAAGGTTACATTTTTTGTGTCCCATATAGCTTACACTGAGGTTTTTTTTAGTAAATCAAAAACTGCCACCAGGAAAGTTTTTTGAAATCAGCTAAAATTTTGCACATGCTGTTTTTGTGATATTTGCAAAGTATAAAAAATATTTAGCTAAAAACTCCAACACATTTTTATAAGCACCCTAGCAACCAATCACTATACCTAGTGGTACTTCACTTAAAATAGTCAACGGATTCGATAGCGTATTGTCCACAAGTGCTTTTTGTGATCTATTGTTTTGAAAATACCTAAAGTTATTTACTAAGCTGTCATACAATACATCAAAGTTTTATTAATCGTTTATGTGAGACTGAGTCAAAAGTTTTCTTAATGTTAGTATAATAGAACTCAAATATATTTATTGATATTATGGTAAGATATTAGCAAAGGGTTTAAACAGCTCAACAACTGATATAACAATGTAACATTATAATCTAAATTGCTAATATACTAACAATGCAATTTTTAGATTAAATGTTTTAAAGCTAATAAAAAATTCTAAAACTTACTAACCTGTTAATAGGAGTGCAACCTTCAATTTTATCACTTTTAACTGTTTTTATCCATTCTTCCCACTTAAAACCATCACAAATTTGGTAATCTTGTTGAGGGTAGTCAACAAATGCAGAAAATCCTAATACCTAAATTTTATTTATTATTAAAATACAATAACTTAAATTTTTGTTTTACAAATAATTCGGTTGACTTTAAACTTTGAAAAATGCTCTAGCTAAAAACTTACACCTATTTGCTATTTTATCTGAATTTTTTAAAGATAAATTAAAACTCGAGTATAAAGTTTATAACTACATTTAACAAAACTAAAACTCTGACGAATTTTAAAATATACATTTTATAACAGTTTAATTTGTTTTACATAAACTTAAACAAAAAAATTGCAAGGCTTTAAATAAAAACAGTAGGTGGATCTTTTCAATTTTTAACAAAAAACAGACATTGAATTAAAAATTTGTTTGCATCACAAATTTAGCATTTTATCATCAAATGAATATGTCAATAAAATGTTCCAGCTAGAAAACAAACACGCTAATTTAGACATGAAGACAATATACTGATATTCCAGAAAGAAATTATTGAAACGTTCCAATAGTTTCTGACAATAATTTCTATAAAGGAGTTAAAACAACTAAAATAATTTTACAAAATTTTATAGTTATGCTCTTAAAGTTTATTTCTTAACAGTAAAAAGTCTACAAGAAAATAGACAGTGTTGCAAAGGACAGCCCATTAGCCCCAATTATAGCCAATTAGTTTGTAACATCCAAAAATATTCTAAACTACAATTTACCTTTAAAACAAGACCCTCTATTCTACGCTTGATATTAAATAATGTATTCTAACGTTTTGTATACTTAAAACCAATACTGATTTAAGAATTTCAACCAAGATATGAATACACTATGCAGTTCATTTTACAAAGATCTATTGACAGCAAACTTCCATTCCTGGACACAGAAGTAAACGAGCTATCAAAACAACTACAAACAAGATATTGACCTAATAATGTATTTCAAAAATCTTGGATGCTTAGCTTCATAGACTTTATACAAAACACTAAATATGTGCTAAGCACATTGTGCTCTAAATTTATTGTTCTCAAATAAGAACTATCAAAAATTCAAAATTTAGCATTATAAAATCAATATCAACAAAAATAAATAGAGACTAAAACTATCAAACTCTTTGTGGTTCATAAAACTAATAGTTCAGCATTCTGAATTTCAAAACTTATTTATTCAACAAAAAGTTACATAGGTAATTATTGCTCATTAATGTTCTAAAAATATTTAGCATATATTCTTAAAAGACACAAAATATTAATCAATTATGACTAGCAAAAAATTATCTGACTACGTTTTGGACTTTACCTACAAGTGGTCGCTTCAGTGCATATGCACTTAAGCCCGCTTGGTTAGATCTCATCAGCAGTTTCTTGCAAATATGATGTTGTGGTGAAGCTAATTATTTATTTGAAAAAACAAATGCAAACAAATATTTTGACACAATTTTTATCTATAAAGACACTTGCTCTGTAGATCAAAGCATCTTCTATATAGGTAAGACATAATAACAAGTTTTTCAAAAAATTGCAGACCATAGTGGAACTGATAAAAACAGCCCAACGTTTGATGACGAATTTAACTGCAGACGCTGCCAAAACTCAGATATTGTACAAAAGTTTTAATTATAAAATGTTGCAATCAGAAAGAGTTAACTTAAGGCCATAGGGGGGTAGCCATGTTTTTTACAAGTTGATTTTATTTTATCTTATTTTATAGAGTTTTTACTAAACTTTAAGGGCATTGGGGGTCCAATATTTTTTGCACTAAAAGTTACATTGGATCTTTTATGAAAGCTTGAAATACAAACTACAAGCCAGTTTTTATAGAATTAGAAAATCTTTTTAACTTTTTAAATATTATAATTTTTATAAAAAGTTTACTCTACAAACATATGGACCGCAAATTTTTCAGGGTCAATTTTTTTGGAAATTTAAAAATTTACTAAAAATGTATCTTCTCCTTCATTTTATGAGCTAGAGACCTCAAACTTTCAGAAAACGTTTCTTTTATAGTTTTAAAGACTTTGAATGTTGGAATTTTAAAAATATTATAAAATAAAAATTTTAGATTAAAAAAACAAAAAATTAGGTGGTTTTTTTTTAATAAAAATTTTATTTTTTTAAATTAAAAAAATTCCTGCCTTCAATCTTTTTAAAATTTAATAATGCACATTATATAAAAATTTGAAGAAGATTGCTTAAAAAATGAAGGAGGAGACAGATTTTTAATGAAATGGTCTTTTTCTGCGTTTTTAGTTTGCTCCTTATGTAAGGAACTTATTGAGTATACCGTCTTTGATTGCTCATATCTCAAAATTTAGTTTGAATTTTTTCAAGCGGTTAAAAATTCTGATAGCTCAGATAAAACTCTATAAAATAAGATCAACTTGTAAAAATCAAGGTGGACCCCCCTCTATGCCCTTAAGTTGCTTTTTACCGTTTTAAAAAACACAAATTATTTTTTGAGATATGACAGGTCAAAGTAGGGCCGCATAATAGGTTCCCTATGGGAAGGGAAAACTAAGACAGCGAAAAAAAGACTATTTAATTTAAAATCTATCTCCTCCTACATTTTTCAAGCGATCTTCTTCAAACTTTCACAGTCTAATCTTAATACAATAACAAAAAAACACTATTTTAGACTTTAAAAACTTTTAAGTACATAGAAAAACTTTTTTTTTTATATTTGGATAATTTTTTTTTTTAATTATTAAAATTCATAAGTAACGTATTTTTATTGTAATATAAGGAACATTTCCTGAAAATATGAAGAAGATTGCTGGAAAAATGAAGGAGGAGATAAATTTTTAGTGATTTTTAAAACTTCTGAGAAAATTGACCCTAAAAAAAATTGCAGTCTATACGTTTTTATCAGAAACTTTTTACAAAAAATAAAATATCTCAAAAGTCAAATGATATTTTTGAATTCTATAAAAACTGGCTAACTGTAGTTTGTACCTAAAGCTTTCATATAAAATCCAAAGTCAATTTTTGTAAAAAAAAAAAAGTGTTGGACCCCACATTGGCCTTAACATCATCCAACATCTAACATGTTATTAATTTAAGTAATGAAACCTAGGCTAACAACTGAAATTGCTTCATGTGGTAAAGCAAAACTCTTATTTTTGTAAAATTTAGATTTAGATACAAAAATAAAAATACTTTACTAACTTAAAGTAAAAAATATTTGAAGTTGAAAAGGTATTTATTTCTGTTTACAGATAGGTTTGTTTTTCATTCGTTTATTGTTGTTTATTGAACAAAAAATAAGCGCTCAAATACTTGGTCCTAGGACCTGGTGTACAAAAAACCTTTTGGTTATTGCGTCATACGCCAGGATACAGTTTAATGTCATGTCCAGGACTATTATTGAACTACAACTTACTTACACAATTAAAATCATTAAAAAAGTTTGTTGGATATAGTTTTACATAGGTCAAATATTTTATGAATTTTCTTCAAAAAAAATGTTTTAATTATGATTGTTTGTAGGATACTGAATGTTTTTTTTTGCAAATTTGAGGATATTTCATGATATTTCAAAAAGTATCAAATTCTTTAACATTCCTTCATTCAATAAGTTTTAAGCAATTGGTAATATCTTACAAATATAAAAATTGATACTTCTATTAGCATAATTTTAACAAAATCAAAAGGCTTAATAGTTTTTATTTTTGTAAAAATGAATTGTTTTAAGCAGGTTTACTTAACAAAATGATTTTTTTTAAAGAAAGGATCCTATAATATAATAATAAAAACACCAATTATATTCAATAAAAGATGTAAATATAAAAATTTGTAAAATTTAGTACACAATTTAAATTTTTAACAGAATATAATATTTTTTATTGAAAAATATGAACTGAAGTTATTAAATATTTTTATTGTCTTAAACAGCTTGGTAGTAGCTAAAATAAATAACTTAACTGCATAAGTTTTGCTAAGTAATACTTTATGTAAAACTAAATCTTGAAACCTTATACACAGTTAATACTAAAATACTTAACTATTACAGTTAGACATATAAAACTATTTTAAAGTTTAAATTTAGTTGAAACAGAAAACCTCATTTTTAGCATTACAAAGTGTTACAGCTAGATTTGCTTTTTCAATTAGATGAACCAAATTAACAGTTCCAAATTGTTCACAAGTTTTTTCATTGACAAGAAGTTTAACAATAGGTGCATCCACAGATTCTGTTCTTCTTGCATTAAATGTCTATGAGTATAAAAGGTAATAGTATTAGAACATCAGAGATATATTCACTTGAAATTTTAGTCTATTAACTTCTAATTATTATATATCATACTATCTTAAACAAACAAACAAACAAAAAAACAAAATTTAACTGTGCTATTTCAATGTAATAAATTTATTAAACTATATAAAATTTAACTATATAAATAAATAAAACTATTTATAAAGCAAAATAAAACTATCTTTCCAATAGACCTGGTCAGCAAAGGTTGGAGGATGTTCAGATATAGACTGCTCACCTGACATCTCCTTATTGTTGTTTATTGAAATATTTTTTGCATTAACTTTTTTGAAATAAAACCTGTTTTAATTTGTTATTTTTTAAGAAAAAGATTATTATAGTATTGAAACATATGAGAAATGAGTAACAACTTGAATATAAGCAAAAAATTCAATTTGTTTAAGTTTTTACAAGTATTTAATCTGTAAACTATTAGGCCATTACTATAATATATATAAAACAAAAGCATTATCAAGAAAATTTAGATTATACTACCAACAGTATATTTTTTCATTTACTATGAATTTTTAATTCAAGGTTGCCACTCATTAAGTCAAAAAACTGCCCTGAGTCACCCTGAGTTTTTCAAATCCTAAAAAAAAATTATACCTTTGGTACAAACTACTTATACATCATGTTCATTTTTCTTCTTTATAATTATAAGGACGGTAGTACGTGTATACTTCTGCATTAGATGTTTACTAAACTTATGAGAAATAATGTTTTTGAAGAATAGACAATACTAGTCTATACTTATTTTTTAATTTGTTTTAAATGAAAATAAGTTTTTATTAATTATAAAAAACAACTTTATCTACAAATAAGGGATGTATAAACAACAAAACTTTACTAAATATATAAGTAAGTAAATTAATAAAGTATATTAAAAGTTTTAAATACAAAGTTAAACTTTTACATCTCTAAACTGTTTCTGTTTAACATAAACTCAGTCATGATAAATATTAGTTTAAGATTGAAAACAATAACCACAATTTTATTTCTAAGAACATTGAAGAACAAGCTGAAACGCTAATTTTTTTTAATAAGCATTTTAGAATCAATAAAAATCATGTTCTTAAACAAAATTAGGTAAATAAAACAACAAAATATTAAAACTAGATCAACTAAACATCATTCTAGATCTAGAAAAAAAATTGCTCTGAGATTTTATAAAAAATTAAAACTGCTCTGAGACATCCTGACTTAAAAGAAATTAAAATATTCTCAGTCACCCTGAGATTTTCTAGCATTTCAAAATATCCTAAGTTTCATAGAGTACTCTGAGTCTGTGGTAACCCTGTTAATATAATACATAAAAATAGAAATTTAGTTAAGTCAAATGATTTGATAATCTTAAAAAGTCTTCAATAAAATATAAGTGTAATCAAAAATAAAGCAAAATTTTTAACTAGAATAACAGAAAAATTTCGGTAGATTAATAATACATATGAAAATAAACTTACTAACATCAATGTTAAATTAAGTTTTCAACTTAATATTCTTTAAATTGTATTACTTAAACCATTACTATAAAAAAAAATATTTTGAGAGTCACATTTTGAGTCAAAAAAACTATAATGAATGACAAAAACCTGTCCCTAAACTGTTATGAGTAATCCTGATTTTATTTTAATTATTTTATTTTAATGTTAAATAATATTTTTTATTAAATAAACTTTTTAAAGCAATAAAAATCAAGCTTTTTATCAAAGTTGGTTAACAATTATATAAACAATTGAAACGTTAAAAACTAAACCTTGTTCAGAATCAAGAAAAATTGTGGGCTGAGATTTTTAAAAAAATCTTAAAACTATCCAGAATATTTTATAAAAAGACCAAACTGGCCTGAGAAATCCTCAGATTTTAAAAAATTTCAAATTTTCTTGAATTATCCTGAGTATCATGAGTGTGTGGCAACCCTGCAGTCAAGTAACTATCTTGAAAAAACTAAAACTTAAACCTTTATAGAATAATCTTGAAAAACAGTAACTAAAATTTTAAATATGACTAGAATTTTTTTTTTACAAGAAGAACATTAAAGTTATAGTTTCAAATTTAACAATGATATTACTAAGTATTTAAAACCACCTTTATACCAAAAAGAAAACTGGGTAGTAAAAAAACTAGATATTTAAACTATTCAAAATATAAATAAAAGTGTTTCTAGAAAAATAATACATAAAAATAACAAGTTTAAACAGTACTCTTTCTTTATTACACTAACACATGTTTATGTGTGTTAACAAGTTAACACTTTTCAACGGAGCTATAAAAGTTCAAGAAAAAATCATTTCTTTAAGCATTTCTAGTATTTCTTGAACTTTCATAGCTCCCTTGAAGTGTGTTAACTTGTTAACCCACAGAAACATGTGTTAGTGTAATAAAGGAAGAGTACTGTTTAAATTTGTTATTATGATATTTAACTCTTTTTATTGTAGAAACAAAAATTTAAATATTTTTATTATACTGTAACCTGTAGTTCATAATTATCTCTTATTAATGAATATTAATCAAACAACTAATTATTTAATTTTAAAATTTATAGAAAAAATGTTTTATACTTCTGAAAGTGTACTTTATTAAAAAACACTTTTTCTTGATTTTAAACAGTTTTAAACTAAAAAAACTGATGTACTTACAACTTTATATCAGTTTGATATGTGATACTTTTATTTACTTTTAATTATCTTTAAAAAAGTATAGAATATTTAAAGTCTTGTTAATAGTAATAATGAAAATTTTATTTATGTAGTCTTTTATCTCATCCTTTTCAACAAATTATGTATTGTTTTAAGTAGTTTGAAATTTATATGGCCTTTACTAAATCTATCTACATCAGGGTTTCCCAAAGTGGGTGGTGCCGCCCCCTGGGGCGATTTTAGTAAGTCAGGAGGCAATAACTAGTAAAGCAGGGTTGCCACTCGTTTTTTCAAAATTTTTTCCAGGTTTTCCAAATTTCTTCCATGTTTTTAAAAGTACACATTTTTGGGTCTATTTTTAGCTTAAAGTTTAGTTTAAGGTAAGAAACTGTGTTAAAAAGTATAAAAACATTGAAAAGATACTGTCAAGCTACTTTAAGTATGTTTTTTAATAAAAAAAAACTTTGATGATGACAATTCTTTTTATTTATATGATAAATTTTTTGAGTGAAATCGAAATTTTACTGCAAAATATGTAAAAATTGTTAAAATTCCAGGTTTTACCAGGTTTTTTTAGTGATTTTTGTTCAAAATTCCAAGTTTTTCCAGGTCTTTTTTGTCTAAATTGTCAAATTCTAGGTTTTTCAAAGTTTTTCCAGGTTTCTAGGTAAAGTGGCAACCATGGTAAAGGGGTGGAAGGAGAGGAGAGGCGTTTTTAAAATTTTGTGCAGTCATAAAATTTTGAAACTTTCACTAGATATTCTTGAGTTGCAGATGAAGAGCAAAGAAGAAAAAAATAATAATAAAGGTCTTAGGTGTTTTTAAATAGTAGTTTTTTGAGTAGTCTTGATGGAGGGGGGCCATAGTTTTTTTAATTTCTTTAAAAGGGGCCATTTGAAATAAAAAATGGGAAATCCTGATCTACATTTTTATGTGTACATTTTCTCAATTGGGTTTTGATCTTGAAATTTTCAACATCAGGACACTAGCTTCTATTGACAACCAAAAAGGTCTAAATAAATTAAGCAAAACAAGGTTTTAACTTGTTTAATACAGTATCAAATTATTTATTGTTATGACAGGTTTGAAAAGTAATTTTGATATTTTATAAATAGTTTTGGTTTGTTTTTAATAAACAGCTAGTAGTCATGTAAATATACAAAAACTTCAACTTTTTTTTGATTCTACTTTAGTAAAAGAAGAGAGTTTTTAAGTATAGATATAATCATAAATTTTGTTTTATAAATCTTAACCTACATGATGCTCATTATGTTTTAGTGGAATTAAATGATTAAGAACATTCTCATCACAGTTAGTACAAAAATAGCTACCAATTGTCATAACTACATAAAAATATCCCCTACTTTAGTTGGTTTTAGTTGTATAACACTATGAGATTAGGTAAGCAACATAGAAAACTTTTAGTCAGTTAAATAATATCATTGTCTTTGAGATGGAATCAGCATATTTTTTATAACAAAACGAAATTTTTAAAATAAAAAAAATAAATGAGGCAAATTTTAAAACCTATTATTTTTTCACAGTTTTTTTGTTAAACTTAAATAAAATAGTACAAACAGTTATACCTTAAAAAGTTTTTTTTTTGAAAAATAGAAAGATTCTATATATATATATTTTTTTTATTGAACGACAAAAAAATGCTCAAAATATTTTAGCCTAAGACTTGGTGCACGAAAAAACCTTTTGGTTATAAAAATATTTATTTATCATATATATAAATAAAAACAAATTATACAGTAATCTTCCTTTATTCTACCAACAATTTATTTAATCTCACTTTGTTTAATATATATCTTAAGGTAGGTAAAAAAAAATTAGTTTCTTAGCACAAATGTGCTAATCATATATATAAGTTTTAAAAATAACCGCTAAAATTCGTAGATTATTTAACAAAGCGAAATCTTGATATATATTATTGTGAAGATAAAATCATTGTACATAACGTTTTTTTTAATTCAAAATAAATCAAAATGTAAAATAAGACTCCTGATTCAACCAACCAAATATTATAACTAAGTTAAATTTATGACACAAACAGGAGTAGTAAAAAACTTTTTCTAACGATTTAAAATAGTTTTCTAATATTTTGAAACATCTTTCTAAAATAAACTTTTCTAAACTTTCTAAAATTTTTAAAATTAACAAGCACAGCATATTTTTCAAATTCAGCTGAACGTAAAATAAACTGTACTACTACTTTGTCATAAATATTATAAAAAAAATCAAAATTTAAATTTATGTTTACATTTGTAATAAACTTTAGCTTACTTAGGAGTACATAAAGTTTTTTATTTCATGTACAAAACAGCTGTCTGATCTATTGTTTTTATATAATTAGAAAAATATTCTTGTATATATGTATATACATACATATATAGAACTAAAATGCACAAAATAAACTTTTGCTTGGGACAGCTGTTTCTAAGATAAACAATGATTTGCATGCTGAACGTATTGGTAATTTACTTAACCATGGCTGTATGCAATTTACTATGCTTTTTATGCACAAAGTTTTAAAAAGTTTAGTTTTAAATAACTATTCACTTAATATAAATTAACATCAACAACTTTTTATTATACATATTTTATATCAGTCAAAGTTAGTATAAAAGTTTTTTTTATATTGTAATAAATTAGATCTATACAAAAATATTAATGTAAAGCAAGACAGCACTTTTACTTTTTTTGTTAATAAGTATTTTTGTAAAAGGTCAACGAAGTTAACATTATTCTTCAAAGAGGTAAAGTAGAACATTTTCATTTGAGATATGCAATTAACAGACTTAAAGAGATCTCAAAAAAAATTATTTACATACCAAACTCAAGTAAGTGAAGTTTGGATGATTTTAAAGACTTAAATTGTATTTTAGCTATTATTTAATCTGTATAAACTCAACTTGATTATAAAAACACTTTAGCACAAATTTATTTTTTAATTGATTTATGAACGCAAACATGATATTCATTGTATCAAACATAATTAACATGTTTTGTATGAGCTAGTTGTATTAAAATTAGAAAATGTTTTTCATGTATTTACTTAATATTAATGAAATTTATTGTTTATATGTTGAATTGATTTTTAGATAATGTTATAAATTAAGTTTAAATAATAATTTTAATTAATTATTTCATAGCTACTCTTTTGACAGAACCTAAATATCGTACTGAAGTCAAAGAGGAGTATAAAAGTGTAGCGTTTTCTAACAAAGCAAAGGTTAAGCTTCTTAAAAGTTCTTGTGTATATTCAACTTAATTTGTTAATATCTAAACATAACAGTTTATTTGTTGTTTGTAAAGAGGATGTATAACATTCCATATTATCAATATCTTATTTTATATCTACTTCTATACTAATACACGATAAAAAATATGAACATGCAATTTATTACAATAAAAGTAAAGTATTCAATAATTTATGTTATATTTTAGTCTTCATTAATTAATTGCTATACATTCTTCAATTTGTTATAAAGTTTTATAACATGTAATTTAATCGTAAGTTTAATTGATTAAAAATTTTATTTTGAGGTTAAGTGACAATTGATTAAAGGACTAAATATTAAAAAACAATTTTTATGTTAATTAAAACTGTTTCTTATTAGAATTAGAAATAAAATAGATTAATGATACTTAAAATTTTTGGTTAACTTATCTACTTATACATTTCAATGTTTTTGAAAACATTTTTTTAAATGTAGTGTAAAATGTATAATATTGCTTTTAATAACAAACACTGGTTTGATTTTAAATTTACTATTTGTATCTTTTCAAAAGTTTAACCATAGTTTGTTTTTTACAGGTCAAATACATTTTTATAACATTTGTTCAAACCTTTATCAGTGAAGTAGATAGCAGAATGTCAAAAAGTTTGGATTTAATAGCTCAATATGATGTTGTAAACCATGTTAGTTGTTTATTAATATTTTATTACTCGAGATGTTGTTAGTATTTAATAAATAAGACAAATTGAAACAAAAATAAAAGTCTTAATTTTTTTAGGCGTTAAAAAATTGGACACCAGATATTGAACGTTTTATACAACATGAAAAAATTAAACAGTTATTTGATATTAATGATAGAGAAACGATTATACAACAATATAGAAGTCTGCCTCAAAATTATCAAACAAATTTTGGTTAGCTAATAGAAGACACTGTTAATATTACCTACTTACTTACGTTTTAAAGGTTTTAATCATTTCCTAAAAATGTTAGATTTTTGTATAATACATTTTAAAACGACATATTTTTTTTTTATTAAAATAGTAACATGCTTATACTTGAATACTTTTTTATGTACATTTTATGAAAGATGAATACTTAGTTTTTTTATAAACTTTTATATTTACAGAAAAAGCTACAGATGTGAAACTTTGGATAAGTAATCCTAACCAATACGCACACCTCTCTAAGTTAATGCTGAAAATGTGCACAATCCGTTTTAGCAATGCTCAAATTGAACGTGATTTTTTAGTGATGATTTACACAAAAATAAGCGACAGTATAACATGAGTAATGCCTTGCTAAACGCCTTAATGGTAATAAGGTATGCAAATTATAAAATATTTAGTTTTATGTTATAAAATGTTTTACCATAATAATAATAATATATTAAGTTTTGACAACTTAGAATATACAATTTTACCACATCTGTTAAGAAATACTAATTTTGGAAGACTTTTAGATCCTCATAGTTACATATTTAATTTTTGTTATAAATTTATAAACAATTTTTTAACAACAATGAATCTATTAGAAGATTTTAGTTGTAAATGGTGAAAAAAAACAAATGGACATGAAATATATTGAGTTTTTATTTAGTTATCCTAAACTAAACGGTGTAAGTTATAAATAGTTCGAAAAGGTATACCTTTAGTTTTATTTAATTAAACAAAATATTTTCATATACTTTTTTATAAATGTATCAATTTTTTTAAGTTGAATCATTAATTTTAAATTAAGAATAAAAATCAAAGTTTCTACATTTGTTTCAAAAATAAAATATAAAAGTTTTTTGTTTTTGTTAGATCTATTATAGTATTTTGATAATCTATTTGTTCAAATCTTATTCCTTAATATAATACTATTTCAATATACAGATTTTAATACAAAGATGGATCAGTATAAGGTTTTTTTAAATCTTCAGCTTTTCATTTGTTATTATAGAAGTAAAAACTATACATAAAAATGTAGTTGTTATGTACAAAATATCTTAAGATACTTAAATTCTTTAATTAAGTATTAAGCAAGATGATTATAAATAATAACTTATCTTAGATCAACCTGCTAACGCATGGATGTATGCTGTAAATCGTTTCCACTATCCGAAAACCTAATAGATGAAGTTTAAAAATCTAGTTTATATAAGAACAAAAGCCACAATGTTAGGAAATTGTTGACGGAGGAATAATATAAACAATTTAAACCTTCTAGTAAGACAATGTTTGCAGCTACCAAATTAATATAAACTATTTTTAGGCAAAATCAAACAACTTTAACATATAAAAATTTCAACAATTTTTTGATATTACTTAAGTTAAACTATAGATTCTTCAAAAGAAATTGCTGTTTTAAGAATGTACGTTATTAATAGCTATAAAATAGCTTTGTTCAAAGCTCGTTCTGTTGTTTTAGTTTTCTTAGTATTATTAAAATCATTTTTTTATTAAGTGTAATACTTTATAATAGAATCTGATTTCAAACCATAGTAAACTAATACAGTTTTTGTACTTACAATAACTAGTGTAATAGTTGTTGAACATTAGAACTTTCCACTATTTATATGTAGTAAAAAACATAAATAGCTTTTGTTCTTTTATATTTTAAACTTAGAACTTTTGAAAATATTATGTCATAAACGTTTTACAACTATTTCTTAACTCTGTGTTTTCTTTTAAATGTTCATTTAATCTGTCTTAAGTTTTTTTAGCAAACTAACTTTGGCTCAAGGTCGAATATATTTTTATTATAAATTTTAAGCATGTAAAACTTTTTGCTTTTTATCAAAAAAGAAATCAAATTAAACGTATTATTTTTTCATTACGTTTTTTTAAAAGATATATGCAAATTTAATTTTATTTGTTGAAATGTCTCAGTTTCCAGCTTTTTCATAAAAGCAATTTAAATCATAGCATTCTAAAATGTTCTTATGTTGTACAATTTTTCTTTTATCAATAAACACTTTCGATTTAACTCAAGTTAGTTATCTTTGAATCATAAAAGGATGTAGAGTAAATTAGTTAGTTATAACATAACTTTTTACTCAATTAAAAATTTAATTTGAATTTATATTTTTAATTTTTTCACATTTTTCCATTTTATCACAAACTTTGAGGGTTTAATAGGTTAATGTCAAAATAAAGTGCTACAAATTTATATGTTTTATTTATATTAGATAAATATATATTTATTGTTAGGAACAACTACGAAATAATTACAAACAATACTTTTGAATAATTCAAAATCGAAATAATAAAAAAATACTAGTTTATAAGTAATAGCTTTAAAATTGATTTTATCTCTTAAGCTTTATTTTTCTATTAAAAAATTCTATGTTAATTGAAAAATTTTCCTTTAAATGTTTTTATTTATAGCTTTTTTTTACATTATTGCTACAATTTATATAAAAACTATACTACTAACTAATTCGAGTAACAAATTTAGTATGCCAGTCGCGGATCATCATGTAATAACCTTTAGTAGAATTTGCTTGTATGAGTTTTTAAAGCAAATTTTTAATTGTGTTAAGTTGAGTGTCACAGAATGTTTGTTTACATTAGAACAATAATTCTAGTATTTAATTTATAAAGCATACAAAAGTTGAATAAAATGAGTTTCACGTGTTTTTCATTTGAAATGATAGTTTATTTGAATTAAAATTTATTTATAATAAGTTTAAGTAGTTTTCTTAATAAGCATAAGAATCAACTTAATTTTTAATTTTGATAGTCATAAATAAAAATATATCTGTAGTAAAATTGTTTATACCTTTTAATATTTAATACAATTGTTTAAGTATTAGTTTCTTGTATACTAGAGAATTTAAATATTTATAAAAGAGGATACAACAAAATAATAGATAAATTAATAAATACTTATTCAAAGTATTAAATAAACTGCAAAGTTGCGGAGGAAAATAAATTTATTATTAAAAAGTAGTTTTATATTTTTTAAAGCTTTAAGCTGAAAAATAATAATTTTAACTGTACTTATACCTTTTTGGAAGACTTATTTTTAAATAATTTGTAAAATATTACAATTAACTGTGGTCATTTAACAAACAAGTTGTTAAAATAATGAAGTACGTTCTTAAACAAACATCTATTTTAATTACCCTAATAATAAAGTTATTAAAACAAAAATTTAAAACTCTAAATTTTGAAGTTTATTTGAAGTGATAGAAAAGAACTAGCTATCATTTTAAAAGTTAACTTACTATTTTTAAACTTTAAACCAAAAAGAATAAGTCGAGCGCGCTCAAGCGTACCATTTTCTAATTACTCTCTTTTACTTTTATAGTTATCTCTTCAGCGCTAAAAGCGTGTTTTTATTCTTTGATGGTTTTAAATTAAAGAGGATAATGTTAGCGCTTTAAGCGTACTATTTATTTATCTGTTTTGTTTCTTAATTTTTTATAGATTTCTCTCCAGCGCTCAAAGTGTGTTTTTTATTTGAAGGCTTAAAAATTAAGTTAGAAACTCGAGCGCGCTGAATCATACCATTTATTTTACTCTTAAATTTCTTTTGTTTTTATAGTTGTATCTCAAGCGCAAAAAGCTTGTTATAACTGTATTGTAAGCTTTGTTTTTTTAAAAAAAAAGTTTAACATTAAAAAAGAAACGAGTTCAAAACATTAAAAAAGACTTTACTTCAATACAACTTTAACACTAAACTTTAAAAGCTTTAGTATTTAAATTTAACACACTTTGATTAGATATTATTTAAAGTTTTTAATTTAATTTTTAATCTTTAAATGATATTTATTTATTACTAAAAAAGATTTTTTTTGTACCTGAGTTTGTCCGAAGCAATTTTGTTAAGACTTTGCTTATAATGCGTTTAACAAAACATTTCATTAACAAAGACTAGTTTTTGGGCACTCAGGGTGACTTTTTATTTTCAAATAGTAGCAACCTAGAGACCTGACATCCATATAAAAGTATATTTTTAGTAGAAACAAATTATAGCAAAAATTTTAAAATTGAAAAGTAAAATATTTCAAAATAATTAATTTAATATTTTTTGAGGAAGAGAGAAGTATCAAGCTGATATTAACAACAGCTAAATAAATAAAATGCTGCTGATTAATTGATGCAAAGTTTAAATATTTATTACAATTACAACTTGTTGTTTCTACATAGTTTTATAAAAAAAATAGAACAATGGACAACTTAGCTTTCAAAATAACTAATTTAAAGTGTAAACAATTTCTTTTTTAAGTCAAAAAAATATGGAAAAAAAAATTAATTGAAGTTTTTACAAAAGACTTCAACTTCAACTTAATTTGTTGAAAAGTTAAAAAAAAAACCAACAAAAAGTAATTTTTATATAGGTAGAAATGTAACCTAAAAGCATAATTTTAAAATTTTTTGCCAACTTTTGTAATTATTTTTGTTTAACATATAAATGCAAAACAAAAACATACAGCTTTTAAAACACTTTTTAATGCTTTCTTTGAAGTTTTAATTTGTTAACAAAATTTTCACGG
>NW_028140316.1:0-29961 GCF_965202585.1 Thalia democratica | reverse complement strand
GACACGCATTTTTTATTTTTGCTTAAAATTGTTTAGAAAAAATTTTACGGTCTTCTGAACTTTTTACATTAAAAAACACCTATGCTTGCTTTCGTCAATGTATAATCCGTACGTTTTAGCACTCTTACACAAACAATTCTTGACTTAAACAGTTAAAACTTTGCAAATATGTTGTTTAATGTTTTAGCTACGACACGCTTTTTTTATTTTTGCTTAAAATTGTTTAGAAAAAATTTTACAGTCTTTGAACTTTTTACTAGTCAATGTATAATCCATACGTTTTAGCACTCTTACACAAACAATTCTTGACTAAAACAGTTAAAACTTTGCAAAGATGTTGTTTAATGTATTGTTTAATGTTTTTTAATGTATTGGCTACGAAACGCTTTTTTTATTTTTGCTTAAAATTGTTTACAAAAAATTTTACAGTCTTCTGAACTTTTTACATTAAAAAACACCTATGCTTGCTTTCGTCAATGTATAATCCATACGTTTTAGCACTCTTACACAAACAATTCTTGACTAAAACAGTTAAAACTTTCTAAATATGTTGTTTAATGTATTGGCTACGACACGCTTTTTTTATTTTTGCTTAAAATTGTTTAGAAAAAATTTTACGGTCTTCTGAACTATTTACATTAAAAAACACCTATGCTTGCTTTCGTCAATGTATAATCCATACGTTTTAGCACTCTTACACAAACAATTCTTGACTAAAACAGTTAAAACTTGGCAAATATGTTGTTTAATGTATTGGCTACGACACGCTTTTTTTATTTTTGCTTAAAATTGTATAGAAAAAATTTTACAGTCTTCTGAACTTTTTACTAGTCCATGTATAATCCATACGTTTTAGCACTCTTACACAAACAATTCTTGACTAAAACAGTTAAAACTTTGCAAATATGTTGTTTAATGTATTGGCTACGACACGCTTTTTTTATTTTTGCTTAAAATTTTTTAGAAAAAATTTTACGGTCTTCTGAACTTTTTACATTAAAAAACACCTATGCTTGCTTTTGTCAATGTATAATCCATACGTTTTAGCACTCTTACACAAACAATTCTTGACTAAAACAGTTAAAACTTTGCAAATATGTTGTTTAATGTATTGGCTACGACACGCTTTTTTTACTTATGCTTAAAATTGTTTAGAAAAATTTTACGGTCTTCTGAACTTTTTACATTAAAAAACACCTATGCTTGCTTTCGTCAATGTATAATCCATACGTTTTAGCACTCTTACACAAACAATTCTTGACTAAAACAGTTAAAACTTTGCAAATATGTTGTTTAATGTATTGGCTACGACACGCTTTTTTTATTTTTGCTTAAAATTGTTTAGAAAAAATTTTACAGTCTTCTGAACTTTTTACATTAAAAAACATCTATGCTTGCTTTCGTCAATGTATAATCTATACGTTTTAGCACTCTTACACAAACAATTCTTGACTAAAACAGTTAAAACTTTGCAAATATATTGTTTAATGTATTGGCTACAACACGCTTTTTTTATTTTTGCTTAAAATTGTTTAGAAAAAATTTTACAGTCTTCTGAACTTTTTACTAGTCAATGTATAATCCATACGTTTTAGCACTCTTACACAAACAATTCTTGACTAAAACAGTTAAAACTTTGCAAATATGTTGTTTAATGTATTGGCTACGACACGCTTTTTTTATTTTTGCTTAAAATTTTACAGTCTTCTGAACTTTTTACATTAAAAAACATCTATGCTTGCTTTCGTCAATGTATAATCCATACGTTTTAGCACTCTTACACAAACAATTCTTGACTAAAACAGTTAAAACTTTGCAAATATATTGTTTAATGTATTGGCTACAACACGCTTTTTTTATTTTTGCTTAAAATTGTTTAGAAAAAATTTTACAGTCTTCTGAACTTTTTACTAGTCAATGTATAATCCATACGTTTTAGCACTCTTACACAAACAATTCTTGACTAAAACAGTTAAAACTTTGCAAATATGTTGTTTAATGTATTGGCTACGACACGCTTTTTTTATTTTTGCTTAAAATTGTTTAGAAAAAATTTTACAGTCTTCTGAATTTTTACATTAAAAAACACCTATGCTTGCTTTCGTCAAAGTATAATCCATACGTTTTAGCACTCTTACACAAACAATTCTTGACTAAAACAGTTAAAACTTTGCAAATATGTTGTTTAATGTATTGGCTACGACACGCTTTTTTTATTTTTGCTTAAAATTGTTTAGAAAAAATTTTACGGTCTTCTGAATTTTTTACATTAAAAAACACCTATGCTTGATTTCGTCAATGTATAATCCATACGTTTTAGCACTCTTACACAAACAATTCTTGACTAAAACAGTTAAAACTTTGCAAATATGTTGTTTAATGTATTGGCTACGACAACCTTTTTTTATTTTTGCTTAAAACTGTTTAGAAAAAATTTTACAGTCTTCTGAACTTTTTACTAGTCAATGTATAATCCATACGTTTTAGCACTCTTACACAAACAATTCTTGACTAAAACAGTTAAATCTTTGCAAATATGTTGTTTAATGTATTGGCTACGACACGCTTTTTTTATTTTTGCTTAAAATTGTTTAGAAAAAATTTTACAGTCTTCTGAACTTTTTACTAGTCGATGTATAATCCATACGTTTTAGCACTCTTACACAAACAATTCTTGACTAAAACAGTTAAAACTTTGCAAATATGTTGTTTAATGTATTGGCTACGACACGCTTTTTTTATTTTTGTTAAAAATTGTTTGGAAAAAATTTTACAGTCTTCTGAACTTTTTACTAGTCAATGTATAATCCATACGTTTTAGCACTCTTACACAAACAATTCTTGACTAAAACAGTTAAAACTTTGCAAATATGTTGTTTAATGTATTGGCTACGACACGTTTTTTTTATTTTTGCTTAAAATTGTTTAGAAAAAATTTTACGGTCTTCTGAACTTTTTACATTGAAAAACACCTATGCTTGCTTTCGTCAATGTATAATCCATACGTTTTAGCACTCTTAAACAAACAATTCTTGACTAAAACAGTTAAAACTTTGCAAATATGTTGTTTAATGTATTGGCTACGACACACTTTTTTTATTTTTGCTTAAAATTGTTTAGAAAAAATTTTACGGTCTTCAGAACTTTTTACATTAAAAAACACCTATGCTTGCTTTCGTCAATGTATAATCCATATGTTTAGCACTCTTACACAAACAATTCTTGAATAAAACAGTTAAAACTTTGCAAATATGTTGTTTAATGTATTGGCTACGACACGCTTTTTTTATTTTGCTTAAAATTGTTTAGAAAAAATTTTACGGTCTTCTGAACTTTTTCTAGTCAATGTATAATCCATACGTTTTAGCACTCTTAAACAAACAATTCTTGACTAAAACAGTTAAAACTTTGCAAATATGTTGTTTAATGTATTGGCTACGACACGCTTTTTTTATTTTTGCTTAAAATTGTTTAGTAAAAATTTTACGGTCTTCTGAATTTTTTACATTAAAAAACACCTATGCTTGCTTTCGTCAATGTATAATCCATACGTTTTAGCACTCTTACACAAACAATTCTTGACTAAAACAGTTAAAACTTTGCAAATATGTTGTTTAATGTATTGGCTACGACAAGCTTTTTTTATTTTTGCTTAAAATTGTTTAGAAAAAATTTTACAGTCTTCTGAACTTTTTACTAGTCAATGTATAATCCATACGTTTTAGCACTCTTACACGAACAATTCTTGACTAAAACAGTTAAAACTTTGCAAATATGTTGTTTAATGTATTGGCTACGACACGCTTTTTTTATCTTTGCTTAAAATTGTTTGGAAAAAATTTTACAGTCTTCTGAACTTTTTACTAGTCAATGTATAATCCATACGTTTTAGCACTCTTACACAAACAATTCTTGACTAAAACAGTTAAAACTTTGCAAATATGTTGTTTAATATATTGGCTACGACACGCTTTTTTTATTTTTGCTTAAAATTGTTTAGAAAAAATTTTACGGTCTTCTGAACTTTTTACATTAAAAAACACCTATGCTTGCTTTCTTCAATGTATAATCCATACGTTTTAGCACTCTTACACAAACAATTCTTGACTAAAACAGTTAAAACTTTGCAAACATGTTGTTTAATGTATTGGCTACGACACGCTTTTTTTATTTTTGCTTAAAATTGTTAAAAAAAATTTTACGGTCTTCTGAACTTTTTACATTAAAAAACACCTATGCTTGCTTTCGTCAATGTATAATCCATACGTTTTAGCACTCTTACACAAACAATTCTTCACTAAAACAGTTAAAACTTTGCAAATATGTTGTTTAATGTATTGGCTACGACACGCTTTTTTTATTTTTGCTAAAAATTGTTTAGAAAAAATTTTACAGTCTTCTGAACTTTTTACTAGTCAATGTATAATCCAAACGTTTTAGCACTCTTACACAAACAATTCTTGACTAAAACAGTTAAAACTTTGCAAATATGTTGTTTAATGTATTGGCTACGACACGCTTTTTTTATTTTTGCTTAAAATTGTTTAGAAAAAATTTTACAGTCTTCTGAACTTTTTACTAGTCAATGTATAATCAATACGTTTTAGCACTCTTACACAAACAATTCTTGACTAAAACAGTTAAAACTTTGCAAATATGTTGTTTAATGTATTGGCTACGACACGCTTTTTTTATTTTTGCTTAAAATTGTTTAGAAAAAATTTTACAGTCTTCTGAACTTTTTACATTAAAAAACACCTATGCTTGCTTTCGTCAATGTATAATCCATACGTTTTAGCACTCTTACACAAACAATTCTTGACTAAAACAGTTAAAACTTTGCAAATATGTTGTTTAATGTATTGGCTACGACACGCTTTTTTTATTTTTGCTTAAAATTGTTAAAAAAAATTTTACGGTCTTCTGAACTTTTTACATTAAAAAACACCTATGCTTGCTTTCGTCAATGTATAATCCATACGTTTTAGCACTCTTACACAAACAATTCTTCACTAAAACAGTTAAAACTTTGCAAATATGTTGTTTAATGTATTGGCTACGACACGCTTTTTTTATTTTTGCTAAAAATTGTTTAAAAAAATTTTACAGTCTTCTGAACTTTTTACTAGTCAATGTATAATCCAAACGTTTTAGCACTCTTACACAAACAATTCTTCACTAAAACAGTTAAAACTTTGCAAATATGTTGTTTAATGTATTGGCTACGACACGCTTTTTTTATTTTTGCTTAAAATTGTTTAGAAAAAATTTTACAGTCTTCTGAACTTTTTACTAGTCAATGTATAATCAATACGTTTTAGCACTCTTACACAAACAATTCTTGACTAAAACAGTTAAAACTTTGCAAATATGTTGTTTAATGTATTGGCTACGACACGCTTTTTTTATTTTTGCTTAAAATTGTTTAGAAAAAATTTTACAGTCTTCTGAACTTTTTACTAGTCAATGTATAACCCATACGTTTTAGCACTCTTACACAAACAATTCTTGACTAAAACAATTAAAACTTTGCAAATATGTTGTTTAATGTATTGGCTACGACACGCTTTTTTTATTTTTGCTTAAAATTGTTTAGAAAAAATTTTACGGTCTTCTGAACTTTTTACATTAAAAAACACCTATGCTTGCTTTCGTCAATGTATAATCCATACGTTTTAGCACTCTTACACAAACAATTCTTGACTAAAACAGTTAAAACTTTGCAAATATGTTGTTTGATGTATTGGCTACGACACGATTTTTTTATTTTTGCTTAAAATTGTTTAGAAAAAATTTTACGGTCTTCTGAACTTTTTACTAGTCAATGTATAATCCATACGTTTTAGCACTCTTAAACAAACAATTCTTGACTAAAACAGTTAAAACTTTGCAAATATGTTGTTTAATGTATTGGCTACGACACGCTTTTTTTATTTTTGCTTAAAATTGTTTAGAAAAAATTTTACGGTCTTCTGAATTTTTTACATTAAAAAACACCTATGCTTGCTTTCGTCAATGTATAATCCATACGTTTTAGCACTCTTACACAAACAATTCTTGACTAAAACAGTTAAAACTTTGCAAATATGTTGTTTAATGTATTGGCTACGACAAGCTTTTTTTATTTTTGCTTAAAATTGTTTAGAAAAAATTTTACAGTCTTCTGAACTTTTTACTAGTCAATGTATAATCCATACGTTTTAGCACTCTTACACGAACAATTCTTGACTAAAACAGTTAAAACTTTGCAAATATGTTGTTTAATGTATTGGCTACGACACGCTTTTTTTATCTTTGCTTAAAATTGTTTGGAAAAAATTTTACAGTCTTCTGAACTTTTTACTAGTCAATGTATAATCCATACGTTTTAGCACTCTTACACAAACAATTCTTGACTAAAACAGTTAAAACTTTGCAAATATGTTGTTTAATATATTGGCTACGACACGTTTTTTTATTTTTGCTTAAAATTGTTTAGAAAAAATTTTACGGTCTTCTGAACTTTTTACATTAAAAAACACCTATGCTTGCTTTCGTCAATGTATAATCCATACGTTTTAGCACTCTTACACAAACAATTCTTGACTAAAACAGTTAAAACTTTGCAAACATGTTGTTTAATGTATTGGCTACGACACGCTTTTTTTATTTTTGCTTAAAATTGTTAAAAAAAATTTTACGGTCTTCTGAACTTTTTACATTAAAAAACACCTATGCTTGCTTTCGTCAATGTATAATCCATACGTTTTAGCACTCTTACACAAACAATTCTTCACTAAAACAGTTAAAACTTTGCAAATATGTTGTTTAATGTATTGGCTACGACACGCTTTTTTTATTTTTGCTAAAAATTGTTTAGAAAAAATTTTACAGTCTTCTGAACTTTTTACTAGTCAATGTATAATCCAAACGTTTTAGCACTCTTACACAAACAATTCTTGACTAAAACAGTTAAAACTTTGCAAATATGTTGTTTAATGTATTGGCTACGACACGCTTTTTTTATTTTTGCTTAAAATTGTTTAGAAAAAATTTTACAGTCTTCTGAACTTTTTACTAGTCAATGTATAATCAATACGTTTTAGCACTCTTACACAAACAATTCTTGACTAAAACAGTTAAAACTTTGCAAATATGTTGTTTAATGTATTGGCTACGACACGCTTTTTTTATTTTTGCTTAAAATTGTTTAGAAAAAATTTTACAGTCTTCTGAACTTTTTACATTAAAAAACACCTATGCTTGCTTTCGTCAATGTATAATCCATACGTTTTAGCACTCTTACACAAACAATTCTTGACTAAAACAGTTAAAACTTTGCAAATATGTTGTTTAATGTATTGGCTACGACACGCTTTTTTTATTTTTGCTTAAAATTGTTAAAAAAAATTTTACGGTCTTCTGAACTTTTTACATTAAAAAACACCTATGCTTGCTTTCGTCAATGTATAATCCATACGTTTTAGCACTCTTACACAAACAATTCTTCACTAAAACAGTTAAAACTTTGCAAATATGTTGTTTAATGTATTGGCTACGACACGCTTTTTTTATTTTTGCTAAAAATTGTTTAAAAAAATTTTACAGTCTTCTGAACTTTTTACTAGTCAATGTATAATCCAAACGTTTTAGCACTCTTACACAAACAATTCTTCACTAAAACAGTTAAAACTTTGCAAATATGTTGTTTAATGTATTGGCTACGACACGCTTTTTTTATTTTTGCTTAAAATTGTTTAGAAAAAATTTTACAGTCTTCTGAACTTTTTACTAGTCAATGTATAATCAATACGTTTTAGCACTCTTACACAAACAATTCTTGACTAAAACAGTTAAAACTTTGCAAATATGTTGTTTAATGTATTGGCTACGACACGCTTTTTTTATTTTTGCTTAAAATTGTTTAGAAAAAATTTTACAGTCTTCTGAACTTTTTACTAGTCAATGTATAACCCATACGTTTTAGCACTCTTACACAAACAATTCTTGACTAAAACAATTAAAACTTTGCAAATATGTTGTTTAATGTATTGGCTACGACACGCTTTTTTTATTTTTGCTTAAAATTGTTTAGAAAAAATTTTACGGTCTTCTGAACTTTTTACATTAAAAAACACCTATGCTTGCTTTCGTCAATGTATAATCCATACGTTTTAGCACTCTTACACAAACAATTCTTGACTAAAACAGTTAAAACTTTGCAAATATGTTGTTTGATGTATTGGCTACGACACGCTTTTTTTATTTTTGCTTAAAATTGTTTAGAAAAAATTTTACGGTCTTCTGAACTTTTTACTAGTCAATGTATAATCCATACGTTTTAGCACTCTTACACAAACAATTCTTGACTAAAACAGTTAAAACTTTGCAAATATGTTGTTTAATGTATTGGCTGCGACACGCTTTTTTTTATTTTTGCTTAAAATTGTTTAGAAAAAATTTTACAGTCTTCTGAACTTTTTACTAGTCAATGTATAATCCATACGTTTTAGCACTCTTACACAAACAATTCTTGACTAAAACAGTTAAAACTTTGCAAATATGTTGTTTAATGTATTGGCTACGACACGCTTTTTTTATTTTTGCTAAAAATTGTTTAAAAAAAATTTTACAGTCTTCTGAACTTTTTACTAGTCAATGTATAATCCAAACGTTTTAGCACTCTTACACAAACAATTCTTCACTAAAACAGTTAAAACTTTGCAAATATGTTGTTTAATGTATTGGCTACGACACGCTTTTTTTATTTTTGCTTAAAATTGTTTAGAAAAAATTTTACAGTCTTCTGAACTTTTTACTAGTCAATGTATAATCAATACGTTTTAGCACTCTTACACAAACAATTCTTGACTAAAACAGTTAAAACTTTGCAAATATGTTGTTTAATGTATTGGCTACGACACGCTTTTTTTATTTTTGCTTAAAATTGTTTAGAAAAAATTTTACAGTCTTCTGAACTTTTTACTAGTCAATGTATAACCCATACGTTTTAGCACTCTTACACAAACAATTCTTGACTAAAACAATTAAAACTTTGCAAATATGTTGTTTAATGTATTGGCTACGACACGCTTTTTTTATTTTTGCTTAAAATTGTTTAGAAAAAATTTTACGGTCTTCTGAACTTTTTACATTAAAAAACACCTATGCTTGCTTTCGTCAATGTATAATCCATACGTTTTAGCACTCTTACACAAACAATTCTTGACTAAAACAGTTAAAACTTTGCAAATATGTTGTTTGATGTATTGGCTACGACACGCTTTTTTTATTTTTGCTTAAAATTGTTTAGAAAAAATTTTACGGTCTTCTGAACTTTTTACTAGTCAATGTATAATCCATACGTTTTAGCACTCTTACACAAACAATTCTTGACTAAAACAGTTAAAACTTTGCAAATATGTTGTTTAATGTATTGGCTGCGACACGCTTTTTTTTATTTTTGCTTAAAATTGTTTAGAAAAAATTTTACAGTCTTCTGAACTTTTTACTAGTCAATGTATAATCCATACGTTTTAGCACTCTTACACAAACAATTCTTGACTAAAACAGTTAAAACTTTGCAAATATGTTGTTTAATGTATTGGCTACGACACGCTTTTTTTATTTTTGCTTAAAATTGTTTAGAAAAAATTTTACGGTCTTCTGAACTTTTTACATTAAAAAACACCTATGATTGCTTTCGTCAATGTATAATCCATACGTTTTAGCACTCTTACACAAACAATTCTTGACTAAAACAGTTAAAACTTTGCAAATATGTTGTTTAATGTATTGGCTACGACACGCTTTTTTATTTTTGCTTAAAATTGTTTAGAAAAAATTTTACAGTCTTCTGAACTTTTTACTAGTCAATGTATAATCAATACGTTTTAGCACTCTTACACAAACAATTCTTGACTAAAACAGTTAAAACTTTGCAAATATGTTGTTTAATGTATTGGCTACGACACGCTTTTTTTATTTTTGCTTAAAATTGTTTAGAAAAAATTTTACAGTCTTCTGAACTTTTTACTAGTTAATGTATAATTCATACGTTTTAGCACTCTTACACAAACAATTCTTGACTAAAACAGTTAAAACTTTGCAAATATGTTGTTTAATGTATTGGCTACGACACGCTTTTTTTATTTTTGCTTAAAATTGTTTAGAAAAAATTTTACGGTCTTCTGAACTTTTTACATTTAAAAACACCTATGCTTGCTTTCGTCAATGTATAATCCATACGTTTTAGCACTCTTACACAACCAATTCTCGACTAAAACAGTTAAAACTTTGCAAATATGTTGTTTAATGTATTGGCTACGACACGCTTTTTTTATTTTTGCTTAAAATTGTTTAGAAAAAATTTTACAGTCTTCTGAACTTTTTACTAGTCAATGTATAATCCATACGTTTTAGCACTCTTACACAAACAATTCTTGACTAAAACAGTTAAAACTTAGCAAATATGTTGTTTAATCTATTGGCTACGACACGCTTTTTTTATTTTTGCCTAAAATTGTTTAGAAAAAATTTTACAGTCTTGTGAACTTTTTACTTGTCAATGTATAATCCATACGTTTTAGCACTCTTACACAAACAATTCTTGACTAAAACAGTTAAAACTTTGCAAATATGTTGTTTAATGTATTGGCTACGACATGCTTTTTTTATTTTTGCTTAAAATTTTTTAGAAAAAATTTTACGGTCTTCTGATTTTTTTACATTAAAAAACACCTATGCTTGCTTTCGTCAATGTATAATCCATACGTTTCAGCACTCTTACACAAACAATTCTTGACTAAAACAGTTAAAACTTTGCAAATATGTTGTTTAATGTATTGGCTACGACACGCTTTTTTTATTTTTGCTTAAAATTGTTTAGAAAAAATTTTAAAGTCTTCTGAACTTTTTACATTAAAAAACACCTATAATTGCTTTCGTCAATGTATAATCCATACGTTTTAGCACTCTTACACAAACAATTCTTGACTAAAACAGTTAAAACTTTGCAAATATGTTGTTTAATGTATTGGCTACGACACGCTTTTTTTATTTTTGCTTAAAATTGTTTAGAAAAAATTTTACAGTCTTCTGAACTTTTTACTAGTCAATGTATAATCAATACGTTTTAGCACTCTTACACAAACAATTCTTGACTAAAACAGTTAAAACTTTGCAAATATGTTGTTTAATGTATTGGCTACGACACGCTTTTTTAATTTTTGCTTAAAATTGTTTAGAAAAAATTTTACAGTCTTCTGAACTTTTTACTAGTTAATGTATAATCCATACGTTTTAGCACTCTTACACAAACAATTCTTGACTAAAACAGTTAAAACTTTGCAAATATGTTGTTTAATGTATTGGCTACGACACGCTTTTTTTATTTTTGCTTAAAATTGTTTAGAAAAAATTTTACTGTCTTCTGAACTTTTTACATTAAAAAACACCTATGCTTGCTTTCGTCAATGTATAATCCATACGTTTTAGCACTCTTACACAACCAATTCTCGACTAAAACAGTTAAAACTTTGCAAATATGTTGTTTAATGTATTGGCTACGACACGCTTTTTTTATTTTTGCTTAAAATTGTTTAGAAAAAATTTTACAGTCTTCTGAACTTTTTACTAGTCAATGTATAATCCATACGTTTTAGCACTCTTACACAAACAATTCTTGACTAAAACAGTTAAAACTTTGCAAATATGTTGTTTAATGTATTGGCTACGACACACTTTTTTTATTTTTGCTTAAAATTGTTTAGAAAAAATTTTACGGTCTTCAGAACTTTTTACATTAAAAAACACCTATGCTTGCTTTCGTCAATGTATAATCCATATGTTTAGCACTCTTACACAAACAATTCTTGACTAAAACAGTTAAAACTTTGCAAATATGTTGTTTAATGTATTGGCTACGACACGCTTTTTTTATTTTTGCTTAAAATTGTTTAGAAAAAATTTTACAGTCTTCTGAACTTTTTACTAGTCAATGTATAATCGATACGTTTTAGCACTCTTACACGAACAATTCTTGACTAAAACAGTTAAAACTTTGCAAATATGTTGTTTAATGTATTGGCTACGACACGCTTTTTTTACTTTTGCTTAAAATTGTTTAGAAAAAATTTTACGGTCTTCTGAATTTTTTACATTAAAAAACACCTATGCTTGCTTTCGTCAATGTATAATCCATACGTTTTAGCACTCTTACACAAACAATTCTTGACTAAAACAGTTAAAACTTTGCAAATATGTTGTTTAATGTATTGGCTACGACAAGCTTTTTTTATTTTTGCTTAAAATTGTTTAGAAAAAATTTTACAGTCTTCTGAACTTTTTACTAGTCAATGTATAATCCATACGTTTTAGCACTCTTACACAAACAATTCTTGACTAAAACAGTTAAAACTTTGCAAATATGTTGTTTAATGTATTGGCTTCGACACGCTTTTTTTATTTTTGCTTAAAATTGTTTGGAAAAAATTTTACAGTCTTCTGAACTTTTTACTAGTCAATGTATAATCCATACGTTTTAGCACTCTTACACAAACAATTCTTGACTAAAACAGTTAAAACTTTGTAAATATGTTGTTTAATGTATTGGCTACGACACGTTTTTTTATTTTTGCTTAAAATTGTTTAGAAAAAATTTTACGGTCTTCTGAACTTTTTACATTAAAAAACACCTATGCTTGCTTTCGTCAATGTATAATCCATACGTTTTAGCACTCTTACACAAACATGTCTTGACTAAAACAGTTAAAACTTTGCAAATATGTTGTTTAATGTATTGGCTACGACACACTTTTTTTATTTTTGCTTAAAATTGTTTAGAAAAAATTTTACGGTCTTCAGAACTTTTTACATTAAAAAACACCTATGCTTGCTTTCGTCAATGTATAATCCATATGTTTAGCACTCTTACACAAACAATTCTTGACTAAAACAGTTAAAACTTTGCAAATATGTTGTTTAATGTATTGGCTACGACACGCTTTTTTTATTTTGCTTAAAATTGTTTAGAAAAAATTTTACGGTCTTCTGAACTTTTTTCTAGTCAATGTATAATCCATACGTTTTAGCACTCTTAAACAAACAATTCTTGACTAAAACAGTTAAAACTTTGCAAATATGTTGTTTAATGTATTGGCTACGACACGCTTTTTTTATTTTCGCTTAAAATTGTTTAGAAAAAATTTTACGGTCTTCTGAATTTTTTACATTAAAAAACACCTATGCTTGCTTTCGTCAATGTATAATCCATACGTTTTAGCACTCTTACACAAACAATTCTTGACTAAAACAGTTAAAACTTTGCAAATATGTTGTTTAATGTATTGGCTACGACAAGCTTTTTTTAATTTTGCTTAAAATTGTTTAGAAAAAATTTTACAGTCTTCTGAACTTTTTACTAGTCAATGTATAATCCATACGTTTTAGCACTCTTACACAAACAATTCTTGACTAAAACAGTTAAAACTTTGCAAATATGTTGTTTAATGTATTGGCTACGACACGCTTTTTTTATTTTTGCTTAAAATTGTTTGGAAAAAATTTTACAGTCTTCTGAACTTTTTACTAGTCAATGTATAATCCATACGTTTTAGCACTCTTACACAAACAATTCTTGACTAAAACAGTTAAAACTTTGCAAATATGTTGTTTAATGTATTGGCTACGACACGTTTTTTTATTTTTGCTTAAAATTGTTTAGAAAAAATTTTACGGTCTTCTGAACTTTTTACATTAAAAAACACCTATGCTTGCTTTCGTCAATGTATAATCCATACGTTTTAGCACTCTTACACAAACAATTCTTGACTAAAACAGTTAAAACTTTGCAAACATGTTGTTTAATGTATTGGCTACGACACGCTTTTTTTATTTTTGCTTAAAATTGTTAAAAAAAATTTTACGGTCTTCTGAACTTTTTACATTAAAAAACACCTATGCTTGCTTTCGTCAATGTATAATCCATACGTTTTAGCACTCTTACACAAACAATTCTTCACTAAAACAGTTAAAACTTTGCAAATATGTTGTTTAATGTATTGGCTACGACACGCTTTTTTTATTTTTGCTAAAAATTGTTTAGAAAAAATTTTACAGTCTTCTGAACTTTTTACTAGTCAATGTATAATCCATACGTTTTAGCACTCTTACACAAACAATTCTTGACTAAAACAGTTAAAACTTTGCAAATATGTTGTTTAATGTATTGGCTACGACACGCTTTTTTTATTTTTGCTTAAAATTGTTTAGAAAAAATTTTACAGTCTTCTGAACTTTTTACTAGTCAGTGTATAATCAATACGTTTTAGCACTCTTACACAAACAATTCTTGACTAAAACAGTTAAAACTTTGCAAATATGTTGTTTAATGTATTGGCTACGACACGCTTTTTTTATTTTTGCTTAAAATTGTTTAGAAAAAATTTTACAGTCTTCTGAACTTTTTACTAGTCAATGTATAACCCATACGTTTTAGCACTCTTACACAAACAATTCTTGACTAAAACAATTAAAACTTTGCAAATATGTTGTTTAATGTATTGGCTACGACACGCTTTTTTTATTTTTGCTTAAAATTGTTTAGAAAAAATTTTACGGTCTTCTGAACTTTTTACATTAAAAAACACCTATGCTTGCTTTCGTCAATGTATAATCCATACGTTTTAGCACTCTTACACAAACAATTCTTGACTAAAACAGTTAAAACTTTGCAAATATGTTGTTTGATGTATTGGCTACGACACGCTTTTTTTATTTTTGCTTAAAATTGTTTAGAAAAAATTTTACGGTCTTCTGAACTTTTTACTAGTCAATGTATAATCCATACGTTTTAGCACTCTTACACAAACAATTCTTGACTAAAACAGTTAAAACTTTGCAAATATGTTGTTTAATGTATTGGCTGCGACACGCTTTTTTTATTTTTGCTTAAAATTGTTTAGAAAAAATTTTACAGTCTTCTGAACTTTTTACTAGTCAATGTATAATCCATACGTTTTAGCACTCTTACACAAACAATTCTTGACTAAAACAGTTAAAACTTAGCAAATATGTTGTTTAATCTATTGGCTACGACACGCATTTTTTATTTTTGCTTAAAATTGTTTAGAAAAAATTTTACAGTCTTCTGAACTTTTTACTAGTCAATGTATAATCCATACGTTTTAGCACTCTTACACAAACAATTCTTGACTAAAACAGTTAAAACTTTGCAAATATGTTGTTTAATGTATTGGCTACGACACGCTTTTTTTATTTTCGCTTAAAATTGTTTAGAAAAAATTTTACAGTCTTCTGAACTTTTTACTAGTCAATGTATAATCCATACGTTTTAGCACTCTTACACAAACAATTCTTGACTAAAACAGTTAAAACTTTGCAAATATGTTGTTTAATGTATTGGCTACGACACGCTTTATTTATTTTTGCTTAAAATTGTTTAGAAAAAATTTTACAGTCTTCTGAACTTTTTACATTAAAAAACACCTATGTTTGCTTTCGTCAATGTATAATCCATACGTTTTAGCACTCTTACACAAACAGTTCTTGACTAAAACAGTTAAAACTTTGCAAATATGTTGTTTAATGTATTTGCTACGACACACTTTTTTATTTTTGCTTAAAATTGTTTAGAAAAAATTTTACGGTCTTCTGAACTTTTTACAGTAAAAATCACCTATGCTTGCTTTCGTCAATGTATAATCCATACGTTTTAGCACTCTTACACAAACAATTCTTGACTAAAACAGTTTAAACTTTGCAAATATGTTGTTTAATGTATTGGCTACGACACGCTTTTTTTATTTTTGCTTAAAATTGTTTAGAAAAAGTTTTACAGTCTTCTGAACTTTTTACTAGTCAATGTACAATCCGAACGTTTTAGCACTCTTACACAAACAATTCTTGACTAAAACAGTTAAAACTTTGCAAATATGTTGTTTAATGTATTGGCTACGACACGCTTTTTTTATTTTTGCTTAAAATTATTTAGAAAAAATTTTACAGTCTTCTGAACTTTTTACTAGTCAATGTATAATCCATACGTTTTAGCACTCTTACACAAACAATTCTTGACTAAAACAGTTAAAACTTTGCAAATATAATGTTTAATGTATTGGCTACGACACGCTTTTTTTATTTTTGCTTAAAATTGTTTAGAAAAAATTTTACAGTCTTCTGAACTTTTTACTAGTCAATGTATATTCCATACGTTTTAGCACTCTTACACAAACAATTCTTGACTAAAACAGTTAAAACTTTGCAAATATGTTGTTAAATGTATTGGCTACGACACGCTTTTTTTATTTTTGCTTAAAATTGTTTAGAAAAAATTTTACAGTCTTCTGAACTTTTTACATTAAAAAACACCTATGCTTGCTTTCGTCAATGTATAATCCATACGTTTTAGCACTCTTACACAAACAATTCTTGACTAAAACAGTTAAAACTTTGCAAATATGTTGTTTAATGTATTGGCTACGACACGCTTTTTTTATTTTTGCTTAAAATTGTTTAGAAAAAATTTTACGGTCTTTTGAACTTTTTACATTAAAAAACACCTATGCTTGCTTTCGTCAATGTATAATCCATACGTTTTAGCACTCTTACACAAACAATTCTTGACTAAAACAGTTAAAACTTTGCAAATATGTTGTTTAATGTATTGGCTACGACACGCTTTTTTTATTTTTGCTTAAAATTGTTTAAAAAAATTTTACGGTCTTCTGAACTTTTTACATTAAAAAACACCTATGCTTGCTTTCGTCAATGTATAATCCATACGTTTTAGCACTCTTACACAAACAATTCTTGACTAAAACAGTTAAAACTTTGCAAATATGTTGTTTAATGTATTGGCTACGACACGCTTTTTTTATTTTTGCTTAAAATTGTTTAGAAAAAATTTTACAGTCTTCTGAACTTTTTACTAGTCAATGTATAATCCATACGTTTTAGCACTCTTACACAAACAATTCTTGACTAAAACAGTTAAAACTTTGCAAATAGGTTGTTTAATGTTTTGGCTACGACACGCTTTTTTTAATTTTTGCTTAAAATTGTTTAGAAAAAATTTTACAGTCTTCTGAACTTTTTACTAGTCAATGTATAATCCATACGTTTTAGCACTCTTACACAAACAATTCTTGACTAAAACAGTTAAAACTTTGCAAATATGTTGTTTAATGTATTGGCTACGACACGCTTTTTTTATTTTTGCTTAAAATTGTTTAGAAAAAATTTTACAGTCTTCTGAACTTTTTACATTAAAAAACACCTATGCTTGCTTTCGTCAATGTATAATCCATACGTTTTAGCACTCTTACACAAACAGTTCTTGACTAAAACAGTTAAAACTTTGCAAATATGTTGTTTAATGTATTGGCTACGACACGCTTTTTTATTTTTGCTTAAAATTGTTTAGAAAAAATTTTACGGTCTTCTGAACTTTTTACAGTAAAAATCACCTATGCTTGCTTTCGTCAATGTATAATCCATACGTTTTAGCACTCTTACACAAACAATTCTTGACTAAAACAGTTAAAACTTTGCAAATATGTTGTTTAATGTATTGGCTACGACACGCTTTTTTTATTTTTGCTTAAAATTATTTAGAAAAAATTTTTCAGTCTTCTGAACTTTTTACTAGTCAATGTATAATTTATACGTTTTAGCACTCTTATACAAACAATTCTTGACTAAAACAGTTAAAACTTTGCAAATATGTTGTTTAATGTATTGGATACGACACGCTTTTTTTATTTTTGCTTAAAATTGTTTAGAAAAAAATTTACAGTATTCTGAACTTTTTACATTAAAAAACACCTATGCTTGCTTTCGTCAATGTATAATCCATACGTTTTAGCACTCTTACCCAAACAATTCTTGACTAAAAGAGTTAAAACTTTGCAAATATGTTGTTTAATGTATTGGCCACGACACGCTTTTTTTATTTTTGCTTAAAATTGTTTAGAAAAAATTTTACAGTCTTCTGAACTTTTTACTAGTCAATGTATAATCCATACGTTTTAGCACTCTTACACAAACAATTCTTGACTAAAACAGTTAAAACTTTGCAAATAGGTTGTTTAATGTTTTGGCTACGACACGCTTTTTTTTATATTTTCTTAAAATTGTTTAGAAAAAATTTTACAGTCTTCTGAACTTTTTACTAGTCAATGTATAATCCATACGTTTTAGCACTGTTACACAAACAATTCTTGTCTAAAACAGTTAAAACTTTGCAAATATGTTGTTTGATTGTATTGGCTACGACACGCTTTTTTTATTTTTGCTTAAAATTGTTTAGAAAAAATTTTACGGTCTTCTGAACTTTTTACATTAAAAAACACCTATGCTTGCTTTCGTCAATGTATAATCCGTACGTTTTAGCACTCTTACACAAACAATTCTTGACTAAAACAGTTAAAACTTTGCAAATATGTTGTTTAATGTATTGGCTACGACACGCTTTTTTTATTTTTGCTTAAAATTGTTTAGAAAAAATTTTACGGTCTTCTGAACTTTTTACATTAAAAAACACCTATGCTTGCTTTCGTCAATGTATAATCCATACGTTTTAGCACTCTTACACAAACAATTCTTGACTAAAACAGTTAAAACTTTGCAAATATGTTGTTTAATGTATTGGCTACGACACGCTTTTTTTATTTTTGCTTAAAATTGTTTAGAAAAAATTTTACGGTCTTCTGAACTTTTTACATTAAAAAACACCTATGCTTGCTTTCGTCAATGTATAATCCATACGTTTTAGCACTCTTACACAAACAATTCTTGACTAAAACAGTTAAAACTTTGCAAATATGTTGTTTAATGTATTGGCTACGACACGCTTTTTTTATTTTTGCTTAAAATTGTTTAGAAAAAATTTTACAGTCTTCTGAACTTTTTACTAGTCAATGTATAATCCATACGTTTTAGCACTCTTACACAAACAATTCTTGACTAAAACAGTTAAAACTTTGCAAATAGGTTGTTTAATGTTTTGGCTACGACACGCTTTTTTTTATTTTTGCTTAAAATTGTTTAGAAAAAATTTTACAGTCTTCTGAACTTTTTACTAGTCAATGTATAATCCATACGTTTTAGCACTCTTACACAAACAATTCTTGACTAAAACAGTTAAATCTTTGCAAATAGGTTGTTTAATGTTTTGGCTACGACACGCTTTTTTTTATTTCTGCTTAAAATTGTTTAGAAAAAATTTTACAGTCTTCTGAACTTTTTACTAGTCAATGTATAATCCATACGTTTTAGCACTCTTACACAAACAATTCTTGACTAAAACAGTTAAAACTTTGCAAATATGTTGTTTAATGTATTGGCTACGACACGCTTTTTTTATTTTTGCTTAAAATTGTTTAGAAAAAATTTTACGGTCTTCTGAACTTTTTACATTAAAAAACACCTATGCTTGCTTTCGTCAATGTATAATCCATACGTTTTAGCACTCTTACACAAACAATTCTTGACTAAAACAGTTAAAACTTTGCAAATATGTTGTTTAATGTATTGGCTACGACACGCTTTTTTTATTTTTGCTTAAAATTGTTTAGAAAAAAGTTTACGGTCTTCTGAACTTTTTACATTAAAAAACACCTATGCTTGCTTTCGTCAATGTATAATCCATACGTTTTAGCACTCTTACACAAACAATTCTTGACTAAAACAGTTAAAACTTTGCAAATATGTTGTTTAATGTATTGGCTACGACACGCTTTTTTTATTTTTGCTTAAAATTGTTTAGAAAAAATTTTACAGTCTTCTGAACTTTTTACTAGTCAATGTATAATCCATACGTTTTAGCACTCTTACACAAACAATTCTTGACTAAAACAGTTAAAACTTTGCAAATAGGTTGTTTAATGTTTTGGCTACGACACGCTTTTTTTAATTTTTGCTTAAAATTGTTTAGAAAAAATTTTACAGTCTTCTGAACTTTTTACTAGTCAATGTATAATCCATACGTTTTAGCACTCTTACACAAACAATTCTTGACTAAAACAGTTAAAACTTTGCAAATATGTTGTTTAATGTATTGGCTACGACACGCTTTTTTTATTTTTGCTTAAAATTGTTTAGAAAAAATTTTACAGTCTTCTGAACTTTTTACATTAAAAAACACCTATGCTTGCTTTCGTCAATGTATAATCCATACGTTTTAGCACTCTTACACAAACAGTTCTTGACTAAAACAGTTAAAACTTTGCAAATATGTTGTTTAATGTATTGGCTACGACACGCTTTTTTATTTTTGCTTAAAATTGTTTAGAAAAAATTTTACGGTCTTCTGAACTTTTTACAGTAAAAATCACCTATGCTTGCTTTCGTCAATGTATAATCCATACGTTTTAGCACTCTTACACAAACAATTCTTGACTAAAACAGTTAAAACTTTGCAAATATGTTGTTTAATGTATTGGCTACGACACGCTTTTTTTATTTTTGCTTAAAATTGTTTAGAAAAAGTTTTACAGTCTTCTGAACTTTTTACTAGTCAATGTACAATCCGAACGTTTTAGCACTCTTACACAAACAATTCTTGACTAAAACAGTTAAAACTTTGCAAATATGTTGTTTAATGTATTGGCTACGACACGCTTTTTTTATTTTTGCTTAAAATTATTTAGAAAAAATTTTTCAGTCTTCTGAACTTTTTACTAGTCAATGTATAATTTATACGTTTTAGCACTCTTATACAAACAATTCTTGACTAAAACAGTTAAAACTTTGCAAATATGTTGTTTAATGTATTGGATACGAAACGCTTTTTTTATTTTTGCTTAAAATTGTTTAGAAAAAAATTTACAGTATTCTGAACTTTTTACATTAAAAAACACCTATGCTTGCTTTCGTCAATGTATAATCCATACGTTTTAGCACTCTTACCCAAACAATTCTTGACTAAAAGAGTTAAAACTTTGCAAATATGTTGTTTAATGTATTGGCCACGACACGCTTTTTTTATTTTTGCTTAAAATTGTTTAGAAAAAATTTTACAGTCTTCTGAACTTTTTACTAGTCAATGTATAATCCATACGTTTTAGCACTCTTACACAAACAATTCTTGACTAAAACAGTTAAAACTTTGCAAATAGGTTGTTTAATGTTTTGGCTACGACACGCTTTTTTTTATATTTTCTTAAAATTGTTTAGAAAAAATTTTACAGTCTTCTGAACTTTTTACTAGTCAATGTATAATCCATACGTTTTAGCACTGTTACACAAACAATTCTTGTCTAAAACAGTTAAAACTTTGCAAATATGTTGTTTGATTGTATTGGCTACGACACGCTTTTTTTATTTTTGCTTAAAATTGTTTAGAAAAAATTTTACGGTCTTCTGAACTTTTTACATTAAAAAACACCTATGCTTGCTTTCGTCAATGTATAATCCGTACGTTTTAGCACTCTTACACAAACAATTCTTGACTAAAACAGTCAAAACTTTGCAAATATGTTGTTTAATGTATTGGCTACGACACGCTTTTTTTATTTTTGCTTAAAATTGTTTAGAAAAAATTTTACGGTCTTCTGAACTTTTTACATTAAAAAACACCTATGCTTGCTTTCGTCAATGTATAATCCATACGTTTTAGCACTCTTACACAAACAATTCTTGACTAAAACAGTTAAAACTTTGCAAATATGTTGTTTAATGTATTGGCTACGACACGCTTTTTTTATTTTTGCTTAAAATTGTTTAGAAAAAATTTTACGGTCTTCTGAACTTTTTACATTAAAAAACACCTATGCTTGCTTTCGTCAATGTATAATCCATACGTTTTAGCACTCTTACACAAACAATTCTTGACTAAAACAGTTAAACATTTGCAAATATGTTGTTTAATGTATTGGCTACGACACGCTTTTTTTATTTTTGCTTAAAATTGTTTAGAAAAAATTTTACAGTCTTCTGAACTTTTTACTAGTCAATGTATAATCCATACGTTTTAGCACTCTTACACAAACAATTCTTGACTAAAACAGTTAAACTTTGCAAATAGGTTGTTTAATGTTTTGGCTACGACACGCTTTTTTTATTTTTGCTTAAAATTGTTTAGAAAAAATTTTACAGTCTTCTGAACTTTTTACTAGTCAATGTATAATCCATACGTTTTAGCACTCTTACACAAACAATTCTTGACTAAAACAGTTAAATCTTTGCAAATAGGTTGTTTAATGTTTTGGCTACGACACGCTTTTTTTTATTTCTGCTTAAAATTGTTTAGAAAAAATTTTACAGTCTTCTGAACTTTTTACTAGTCAATGTATAATCCATACGTTTTAGCACTCTTACACAAACAATTCTTGACTAAAACAGTTAAAACTTTGCAAATATGTTGTTTAATGTATTGGCTACGACACGCTTTATTTATTTTTGCTTAAAATTGTTTAGAAAAATTTTTACAGTCTTCTGAACTTTTTACATTAAAAAACACCTATGCTTGCTTTCGTCAATGTATAATCCATACGTTTTAGCACTCTTACACAAACAGTTCTTGACTAAAACAGTTAAAACTTTGCAAATATGTTGTTTAATGTATTGGCTACGACACGCTTTTTTATTTTTGCTTAAAATTGTTTAGAAAAAATTTTACGGTCTTCTGAACTTTTTACAGTAAAAATTACCTATGCTTGCTTTCGTCAATGTATAATCCATACGTTTTAGCACTCTTACACAAACAATTTTTGACTAAAACAGTTAAAACTTTGCAAATATGTTGTTTAATGTATTGGATACGACACGCTTTTTTTATTTTTGCTTAAAATTGTTTAGAAAAAAATTTACAGTCTTCTGAACTTTTTACTAGTCAATGTACAATCCGAACGTTTTAGCACTCTTACACAAACAATTCTTGACTAAAACAGTTAAAACTTTGCAAATATGTTGTTTAATGTATTGGCTACGACACGCTTTTTTTATTTTTGCTTAAAATTATTTAGAAAAAATTTTACAGTCTTCTGAACTTTTTACTAGTCAATGTATAATCCATACGTTTTAGCACTCTTATACAAACAATTCTTGACTAAAACAGTTAAAACTTTGCAAATATGTTGTTTAATGTATTGGATACGACACGCTTTTTTTATTTTTGCTTAAAATTGTTTAGAAAAAAATTTACAGTATTCTGAACTTTTTACATTAAAAAACACCTATGCTTGCTTTCGTCAATGTATAATCCATACGTTTTAGCACTCTTACCCAAACAATTCTTGACTAAAAGAGTTAAAACTTTGCAAATATGTTGTTTAATGTATTGGCCACGACACGCTTTTTTTATTTTTGCTTAAAATTGTTTAGAAAAAATTTTACAGTCTTCTGAACTTTTTACTAGTCAATGTATAATCCATACGTTTTAGCACTCTTACACAAACAATTCTTGACTAAAACAGTTAAAACTTTGCAAATAGGTTGTTTAATGTTTTGGCTACGACACGCTTTTTTTTATTTTTGCTTAAAATTGTTTAGAAAAAATTTTACAGTCTTCTGAACTTTTTACTAGTCAATGTATAATCCATACGTTTTAGCACTCTTACACAAACAATTCTTGTCTAAAACAGTTAAAACTTTGCAAATATGTTGTTTGATTGTATTGGCTACGACACGCTTTTTTTATTTTTGCTTAAAATTGTTTAGAAAAAATTTTACGGTCTTCTGAACTTTTTACATTAAAAAACTCCTGTGCTTGCTTTCGTCAATGTATAATCCGTACGTTTTAGCACTCTTACACAAACAATTCTTGACTAAAACAGTTAAAACTTTGCAAATATGTTGTTTAATGTATTGGCTACGACACGCTTTTTTTATTTTTGCTTAAAATTGTTTAGAAAAAATTTTACGGTCTTCTGAACTTTTTACATTAAAAAACACCTATGCTTGCTTTCGTCAATGTATAATCCATACGTTTTAGCACTCTTACACAAACAATTCTTGACTAAAACAGTTAAAACTTTGCAAATATGTTGTTTAATGTATTGGCTACGACACGCTTTTTTTATTTTTGCTTAAAATTGTTTAGAAAAAATTTTACGGTCTTCTGAACTTTTTACATTAAAAAACACCTATGCTTGCTTTCGTCAATGTATAATCCATACGTTTTAGCACTCTTACACAAACAGTTCTTGACTAAAACAGTTAAAACTTTGCAAATATGTTGTTTAATGTATTGGCTACGACACGCTTTTTTTATTTTTGCTTAAAATTGTTTAGAAAAAATTTTACAGTCTTCTGAACTTTTTACTAGTCAATGTATAATCCATACGTTTTAGCACTCTTACACAAACAATTCTTGACTAAAACAGTTAAAACTTTGCAAATATGTTGTTTAATGTATTGGCTACGACACGCTTTTTTTATTTTTGCTTAAAATTGTTTAGAAAAAATTTTACAGTCTTCTGAACTTTTTACATTAAAAAACACCTATGCTTGCTTTCGTCAATGTATAATCCATACGTTTTAGCACTCTTACACAAACAGTTCTTGACTAAAACAGTTAAAACTTAGCAATATGTTGTTTAATGTATTGGCTACGACACGCTTTTTTTATTTTTGCTTAAAATTGTTTAGAAAAAATTTTACGGTCTTCTGAACTTTTTACATTAAAAACACCTATGCTTGCTTTCGTCAATGTATAATCCATACGTTTTAGCACTCTAACACAAACAATTCTTGACTAAAACAGTTAAAACTTTGCAAATATGTTGTTTAATGTATTGGCAACTTTTTACAATAAAAAACACCTATGCTTGCTTTCGTCAATGTATAATCCATACGTTTTAGCACTCTTACACAAACAATTCTTGACTAAAACAGTTAAAACTTTGCAAATATGTTGTTTAATGTATTGGCTACGACACGCTTTTTTATTTTGCTTAAAATTGTTTAGAAAAAATTTTACGGTCTTCTGAACTTTTTACAGTAAAAATCACCTATGCTTGCTTTCGTCAATGTATAATCCATACGTTTTAGCACTCTTACACAAACAGTTCTTGACTAAAACAGTTAAAACTTTGCAAATATGTTGTTTAATGTATTGGCTACGACACGCTTTTTTATTTTGCTTAAAATTGTTTAGAAAAAATTTTACGGTCTTCTGAACTTTTTACAGTAAAAATCACCTATGCTTGCTTTCGTCAATGTATAATCCATACGTTTTAGCACTCTTACACAAACAATTCTTGACTAAAACAGTTAAAACTTTGCAAATATGTTGTTTAATGTATTGGCTACGACACGCTTTTTTTATTTTTGCTTAAAATTGTTTAGAAAAAGTTTTACAGTCTTCTGAACTTTTTACTAGTCAATGTATAATCGGAACGTTTTAGCACTCTTACACAAACAATTCTTGACTAAAACAGTTAAAACTTTGCAAATATGTTGTTTAATGTATTGGCTACGACACGCTTTTTTTATTTTTGCTTAAAATTATTTAGAAAAAATTTTACAGTCTTCTGAACTTTTTACTAGTCAATGTATAATCCATACGTTTTAGCACTCTTATACAAACAATTCTTGACTAAAACAGTTAAAACTTTGCAAATATGTTGTTTAATGTATTGGATACGACACGCTTTTTTTATTTTTGCTTAAAATTGTTTAGAAAAAAATTTACAGTCTTCTGAACTTTTTACATTAAAAAACACCTATGCTTGCTTTCGTCAATGTATAATCCATACGTTTTAGCACTCTTACCCAAACAATTCTTGACTAAAAGAGTTAAAACTTTGCAAATATGTTGTTTAATGTATTGGCTACGACACGCTTTTTTATTTTTGCTTAAAATTGTTTAGAAAAAATTTTACAGTCTTCTGAACTTTTTACTAGTCAATGTATAATCCATACGTTTTAGCACTCTTACACAAACAATTCTTGACTAAAACAGTTAAAACTTTGCAAATATAATGTTTAATGTATTGGCTACGACACGCTTTTTTTATTTTTGCTTAAAATTGTTTAGAAAAAATTTTACAGTCTTCTGAACTTTTTACTAGTCAATGTATATTCCATACGTTTTAGCACTCTTACACAAACAATTCTTGACTAAAACAGTTAAAACTTTGCAAATATGTTGTTTAATGTATTGGCTACGACACGCTTTTTTTATTTTTGCTTAAAATTGTTTAGAAAAAATTTTACGGTCTTCTGAACTTTTTACATTAAAAAACACCTATGCTTGCTTTCGTCAATGTATAATCCATACGTTTTAGCACTCTTACACAAACAATTCTTGACTAAAACAGTTAAAACTTTGCAAATATGTTGTTTAATGTATTGGCTACGACACGCTTTTTTTATTTTTGCTTAAAATTGTTTAGAAAAAATTTTACGGTCTTCTGAACTTTTTACATTAAAAAACACCTATGCTTGCTTTCGTCAATGTATAATCCATACGTTTTAGCACTCTTACACAAACATATCTTGACTAAAACAGTTAAAACTTTGCAAATATGTTGTTTAATGTATTGGCTACGACAGGCTTTTTTTATTTTTGCTTAAAATTGTTTAGAAAAAATTTTACAGTCTTCTGAACTTTTTACTAGTCAATGTATAATCCATACGTTTTAGCACTCTTACACAAACAATTCTTGACTAAAACAGTTAAAACTTTGCAAATAGGTTGTTTAATGTTTTGGCTACGACACGCTTTTTTTTATTTTTGCTTAAAATTGTTTAGAAAAAATTTTACAGTCTTCTGAACTTTTTACTAGTCAATGTATAATCCATACGTTTTAGCACTCTTACACAAACAATTCTTGACTAAAACAGTTAAAACTTTGCAAATATGTTGTTTAATGTATTGGCTACGACACGCTTTTTTTATTTTTGCTTAAAATTGTTTAGAAAAAGTTTTACAGTCTTCTGAACTTTTTACTAGTCAATGTACAATCCGAACGTTTTAGCACTCTTACACAAACAATTCTTGACTAAAACAGTTAAAACTTTGCAAATATGTTGTTTAATGTATTGGCTACGACACGCTTTTTTTATTTTTGCTTAAAATTATTTAGAAAAAATTTTTCAGTCTTCTGAACTTTTTACTAGTCAATGTATAATCCATACGTTTTAGCACTCTTATACAAACAATTCTTGACTAAAACAGTTAAAACTTTGCAAATATGTTGTTTAATGTATTGGATACGACACGCTTTTTTTATTTTTGCTTAAAATTGTTTAGAAAAAAATTTACAGTATTCTGAACTTTTTACATTAAAAAACACCTATGCTTGCTTTCGTCAATGTATAATCCATACGTTTTTAGCACTCTTACCCAAACAATTCTTGACTAAAAGAGTTAAAACTTTGCAAATATGTTGTTTAATGTATTGGCCACGACACGCTTTTTTTATTTTTGCTTAAAATTGTTTAGAAAAAATTTTACAGTCTTCTGAACTTTTTACTAGTCAATGTATAATCCATACGTTTTAGCACTCTTACACAAACAATTCTTGACTAAAACAGTTAAAACTTTGCAAATAGGTTGTTTAATGTTTTGGCTACGACACGCTTTTTTTTATTTTTGCTTAAAATTGTTTAGAAAAAATTGTACAGTCTTCTGAACTTTTTACTAGTCAATGTATAATCCATACGTTTTAGCACTCTTACACAAACAATTCTTGTCTAAAACAGTTAAAACTTTGCAAATATGTTGTTTGATTGTATTGGCTACGACACGCTTTTTTTATTTTTGCTTAAAATTGTTTAGAAAAAATTTTACGGTCTTCTGAACTTTTTACATTAAAAAACACCTATGCTTGCTTTCGTCAATGTATAATCCGTACGTTTTAGCACTCTTACACAAACAATTCTTGACTAAAACAGTTAAAACTTTGCAAATATGTTGTTTAATGTATTGGCTACGACACGCTTTTTTTATTTTTGCTTAAAATTGTTTAGAAAAAATTTTACGGTCTTCTGAACTTTTTACATTAAAAAACACCTATGCTTGCTTTCGTCAATGTATAATCCATACGTTTTAGCACTCTTACACAAACAATTCTTGACTAAAACAGTTAAAACTTTGCAAATATGTTGTTTAATGTATTGGCTACGACACGCTTTTTTTATTTTTGCTTAAAATTGTTTAGAAAAAATTTTACGGTCTTCTGAACTTTTTACATTAAAAAACACCTATGCTTGCTTTCGTCAATGTATAATCCATACGTTTTAGCACTCTTACACAAACAATTCTTGACTAAAACAGTTAAAACTTTGCAAATATGTTGTTTAATGTATTGGCTACGACACGCTTTTTTTATTTTTGCTTAAAATTGTTTAGAAAAAATTTTACGGTCTTCTGAACTTTTTACATTAAAAAACACCTATGCTTGCTTTCGTCAATGTATAATCCATACGTTTTAGCACTCTTACACAAACATATCTTGACTAAAACAGTTAAAACTTTGCAAATATGTTGTTTAATGTATTGGCTACGACAGGCTTTTTTTATTTTTGCTTAAAATTGTTTAGAAAAAATTTTACAGTCTTCTGAACTTTTTACTAGTCAATGTATAATCCATACGTTTTAGCACTCTTACACAAACAATTCTTGACTAAAACAGTTAAAACTTTGCAAATAGGTTGTTTAATGTTTTGGCTACGACACGCTTTTTTTTATTTTTGCTTAAAATTGTTTAGAAAAAATTTTACAGTCTTCTGAACTTTTTACTAGTCAATGTATAATCCATACGTTTTAGCACTCTTACACAAACAATTCTTGACTAAAACAGTTAAAACTTTGCAAATATGTTGTTTAATGTATTGGCTACGACACGCTTTTTTTATTTTTGCTTAAAATTGTTTAGAAAAAGTTTTACAGTCTTCTGAACTTTTTACTAGTCAATGTACAATCCGAACGTTTTAGCACTCTTACACAAACAATTCTTGACTAAAACAGTTAAAACTTTGCAAATATGTTGTTTAATGTATTGGCTACGACACGCTTTTTTTATTTTTGCTTAAAATTATTTAGAAAAAATTTTTCAGTCTTCTGAACTTTTTACTAGTCAATGTATAATCCATACGTTTTAGCACTCTTATACAAACAATTCTTGACTAAAACAGTTAAAACTTTGCAAATATGTTGTTTAATGTATTGGATACGACACGCTTTTTTTATTTTTGCTTAAAATTGTTTAGAAAAAAATTTACAGTATTCTGAACTTTTTACATTAAAAAACACCTATGCTTGCTTTCGTCAATGTATAATCCATACGTTTTAGCACTCTTACCCAAACAATTCTTGACTAAAAGAGTTAAAACTTTGCAAATATGTTGTTTAATGTATTGGCCACGACACGCTTTTTTTATTTTTGCTTAAAATTGTTTAGAAAAAATTTTACAGTCTTCTGAACTTTTTACTAGTCAATGTATAATCCATACGTTTTAGCACTCTTACACAAACAATTCTTGACTAAAACAGTTAAAACTTTGCAAATAGGTTGTTTAATGTTTTGGCTACGACACGCTTTTTTTTATTTTTGCTTAAAATTGTTTAGAAAAAATTGTACAGTCTTCTGAACTTTTTACTAGTCAATGTATAATCCATACGTTTTAGCACTCTTACACAAACAATTCTTGTCTAAAACAGTTAAAACTTTGCAAATATGTTGTTTGATTGTATTGGCTACGACACGCTTTTTTTATTTTTGCTTAAAATTGTTTAGAAAAAATTTTACGGTCTTCTGAACTTTTTACATTAAAAAACACCTATGCTTGCTTTCGTCAATGTATAATCCGTACGTTTTAGCACTCTTACACAAACAATTCTTGACTAAAACAGTTAAAACTTTGCAAATATGTTGTTTAATGTATTGGCTACGACACGCTTTTTTTATTTTTGCTTAAAATTGTTTAGAAAAAATTTTACGGTCTTCTGAACTTTTTACATTAAAAAACACCTATGCTTGCTTTCGTCAATGTATAATCCATACGTTTTAGCAC